>NW_028141209.1:0-226751 GCF_030444845.1 Prenolepis imparis | reverse complement strand
ATCGTCTATGGTCGCTTTCTGTCGCATTTATAGCGACAGTGACTGTTTTATCGCGTCTCTTAACGGTGTTGAGTCCGTCGTTATCGCGTTAGTTGCAATTGACGAAGAAAAGCTGTGTCAGTCATCGTTTCCCACGGTCGCGTGTCAGTTGCCGTTTTCCGCGTTTTCCGCGTCGGTAGCTGTTTTATCGTGTGGCCGCGTCGACGACTGTTTTTCGCAGTGCGTCTGTGACTATTTTATCGCGGTGTTCAAACGACGTCATTATTGTTTTTCACGTTGCAAGAAAGTGCATCGTTCGTCGTCTCAAGACACGTCCGCATTGATCTCGATCATTCTGAGCGAAATCGCGGACATTATTCAGTGCCCATTGACTAAAGTCGGGACTGTTTTCATTTTTGTGCCATTTGTTCGTGGTGAAGTTGCGTTGGTGGCTGTCCCATTGCAATTACGGTGCGGGACGTTAGCCGTTACAATTGACTGCCATATTGGACATGTGCCGGGCACGTGGCGCAGAAGGCAGCCATTTCTACTTGTTGCTAGCCGTAACATAAAGGACAAAGAGACAAAGGAGAGTGAACGCGGGAAATCGGAAAAGTGCGCGCGCGAATTGCTAAAAATAACAAATTGTCGTTTTATCGCTCTTGTCGTATTTGTCGTTTTACGCTTCTGTTGTTTCTTATAGTCTTTGTCGTCGTTATTCACATAGTGATTTGACTTTTCTTCGAGTGTTCTTGCGTCTCATCATTGAAGATGTTACCGCAAGATCGTTTCGCCAAATTAAGCCTTTCGGAACTTCAAGAAGAAGCCCGTAGCTATGGATTATCTAATATTCCAGGAAATCGCACGCAATGCATTGATTTGTTACTGGATCAACTTGAGAGAAATGGGCCCCCATTACTTGAGCCTCAGCAGGACATTCCTCAGGAAGCTATTGGGGAACCGGCTCGTCCAGAATCTTCTGCTTCAGGTAGTACCAATTTTACTTTACCTGAACAAGATTTTCCTGCACATAGAGGAAATAATTTTTCTATGGACAATTCTCTACCACAACTCTGTTCACTTCTGTCTGAGCAAATAAAAATGCATAAAGAACAGATGTTACAGCAACAGCAAATGATGCAGCAGCTATTCACATCTCTTTCCATAAATCGAAGTCCTCCGCAAGATAGAACCCAGTCAAGAGAAGAAATCTTTCAGCCACATTCCCAAGAGCAACGCTTCGCTAACAATTCTCGTTTTACAGAAGTTGCTTCAGCGTCAACAGGACATTCAGTGAAATTTTTGATGTCCCAGATTCCTTCCTTTGGCGGCACAGAGGACGAAGATATTGAATGGTGGATCGAGAAGGTTGAAAGTGTGGCAGAGATACATAACTTGCTTCACGTCGTTATGCTGTCTGCAACTACGTCTAAGCTGGACAAAACAGCACGTCGATGGCTAGACTTGAGCTCAGGTGACATTAACCGTTCCTGGTTCTGTTTTAGAAGTGCAATTTTAGATCGCTTCAAAAGAAAGGTACTCTTCAATGTGGCGATGCAAAGAATTGAAGCTAGAAGGTGGAATTCTGCTACGGAATCCTTCCAGGACTACGCTATGGACAAACTGGCCCTAATGCGATGCCTTAAATTGGAAGATCCTGATGCCATTCAACTTTTAATTAATGGAGTCAATAATATCTCCATTAAAAGTGTTGCAGCCTCTCTACGAGTGGACTCGTTGAATCAATTTCTCAGAGAAATGCAGCACATCACTGCCTCGTGTGGTGATTCTCTTAGGAAATTCCAGTCGTCCAATAAATTCGAGAAATCCAAGGACTCGAATTCCCGGTTTGACAAACCAAAGATGTCAGACATTCAGCCTAGGGAAATTAATCAGCAATCGAAGATTTCCAAGGGTGATACACACTGTGTGTATTGCCACAGTAAGAACCACACCAGGACTGACTGTCCTAAATTAGAGAGGAGGGACCAAGGTCAAAAGGTGATGCAGCCGTCTCAACCCGCTCCTATTGCCGCAGTAGAAAGGTCTACGGAGAATTCATCTGATCAGCTGATTGCGTGCGTGCACACCGATACTGGTAGGAAAATCGTTACAGACGATTCCATTGTAAATATTTTAAATATTAACGATATTTCTTGTAAATTGACCGCTTTAATCGACACTGGTAGTCCGATTTCTTTCATTAGTTTTTCTGCTTTTAAAGAACTTTTTAACTCGTCCTCGATTTCTCTCAAAAGATCTAGTCATTTATATAAGGCTTTGAACAATCATCCTATCGATATTTCTGGTGTTTTTTCCACCCATATAGTATTAGAGGTTTTGTCTAACATTGTAGCATCAATTGATTTACACGTTTTAAAAAATAATTTGACGACAGCAGACGTTATTATTGGTCGTGATTTTCTTTCTCAACATGAGATTTCCGTTTCTCTTAAATTAAATAAAGACGAAATAAAAAACAGAATTCAGTTATTCTCTGAAATCGCGTTGACCGAAGTCGTCAATGATTCTGCTGGTAGTCTTGAAAATTTATTTTCAGAAATTAAAACAGATTTTGATGCCTCAGTTGATCATAGTCTAATTTCAACATTTCGAGAAGGGAAATGCATCAGTAGAACCAATTATCGATGATTATTTAGTAAAAATCGCTTTAAAAGACGAGTCTGTTTACGCTTATGCTCCTAGAAGATTTGCATGGTCTGAGCGAATTAAAATAAGAGAGATCACAGACGACCTTCTTGCGCGCGATATCATTAAGTATAGTTCATCGTCGTACTGTGCCAGAGTAGTACCCGTTAAAAAGAAAAATGGTTCTATACGGTTATGCGTGGACCTGCGACCACTGAATAGCAGAACTATCAAGCAAAAATATCCTTTCCCGTTAATCGAGAATTGTCTCTCGCGGTTAAATGATAAATGGATCTTCACTCTTTTGGATCTAAAAGACGGATTTTATAATATTAAATTGCATCCAGAGGCCACCAAGTATTTCTCTTTTGCCACCCCGGATGGGCAATTTGAATTTAATAGATTGCCTTTTGGTTTCTGTGAGGCTCCAGCCGAATTCCAGAAACGATTAGTGCAAATACTTCAGCCTTTGATAAGGGAGGATAAAGTATTAGTTTACATAGACGACATCCTCATACCGTCTTCCTCTATTGAAGAAAATTTAGATGTACTTAAATCCGTTTTGCTTCAACTAAAGAGACACAATCTTCAATTAAATCTCAGTAAATGCCTTTTTCTGAAAACAAGGATTGAATATTTGGGATACATTGTTTCCGCCGATGGCATTACACTTAGTTCTCGCCATGTTGAGGCAGTCAGAAATTTTCCTTTACCTAAAAAAATCATAGACGTTCAAAGATTTCTTGGTTTAACAAATTATTTCAGGAAATTCATTAAAAATTACGCTTCAATTGCTAGACCCTTACAGTGCCTATTATGTAAATCTACTCTATTTAGATTTGATGAAAATTGCCAAATAGCTTTTGAATCACTTAAAGAAAAGCTTACGTCATACCCGATTCTAACAGTTTATAATCCATTTTTGGCAACTGAAATTCACACAGATGCTAGCGCGCTGGCAATTGCAGGTATTTTGTTGCAGAAGCAGAAATCAGGGCAATGGACCCCAGTAGCATACTATAGTCAAGCTACTAATCAGGCAGAAGCCAAATACCATAGCTTTGAGCTAGAAATGCTCGCGGTAGTGAAAACAATCGAAAGGTTCCATGTCTATTTATATGGTTTATACTTTACCATAATCACAGATTGTCATGCTTTAGTTTATGCAGTGAATAAAGCCAATATTAATCCGCGCATAGCTCGATGGATTCTTAAACTGCAAAATTACACTTTCAAAATTATTCATCGCGACGGTAGAAAAATGGCGCATGTCGATGCTCTCAGCCGCGCTGTTAATTATGTAGAGACCTTTCCTCTTGAAAAAGAATTGCAATATAGACAATTGCAAGATCCCAAAATAAAATCAATAGCTAAGGATCTTGAATTTGAAGATAATGAAAAATTCGAACTTATCGAAGGCCTTGTTTTCAGAAAGGGAATAGATAAGCCCCGTTTCGTGGTTCCTGAAGCCATGGTCGTCAACATTATTCGAACATACCATGACGAGATGGCTCATTGCGGTGACGAGAAAACGATTCAAGGAATCGGCTAACTACTGGTTCCCTACCTTGCGAAAAAGAGTTAAAAGTTATATAGATAACTGTATAACGTGCCTAATGGCAAATTCGACGGTAAACTCCCGTGAAGGTGAAATGCAAATTACTGATACTTCTATTTCCCCTATGGAAATTATACATGTTGACCATATGGGTCCCCTTAAAGTTTCTAGTAATGACTTTAAACATGTTTTGGTTGTGATAGATGCCTTTTCAAGATTTACATGGCTTTTTCCAGTAAAGTCTACCACTTCTAAAGAAGTGATCAAGCATTTATCCGTTCTCTTCAAAAATATTATCAGTCCTGCAAAGCTGATCTCAGATCGAGGCACTGCTTTCACCTCCCAGGAATTTGCTAACTTTTTAAACGATTATAAAGTTACACACCGTTTGGTGGCGGTAGCGGCCCCTTGGGCTAATGGGCTCGTTGAACGTATCAACAGATTTATTAAATCTTCCCTTAGTAAAATCGTCGAGGAGCAGTCCGATTGGGACAAATACTTGTCTCAAGTCCAATACGTTATAAATAATACCCATCATTCGTCGTTGAGAGCCTCTCCTACTAAAATTCTTTTTGGTGTAGACCAAGGTAAACATTTAGATTCTGATCTAGTTAAATTTCTTGATAACGTTGCCAAAGTCGAATTTGATTTAGAAAATATTCGCGATTCTAGTCGTGATTTAGCCGTTGAATCTACTAATAAGATTAAAGACTACAACAAGTTGTATTATGACAAAAGACACAAAAAGCCTTCTCAGTATAAAGAAGGAGACTACGTGTTAATAAAAGATTCAGCTATCAAACCTGATGAAGAAAAAAAGCTCAAACCAAAGTACAAAGGTCCATATATGGTGACCAAAGCTTTAAATAAAAATAGATATGTCATTCAAGACATTCCAGGTTTTAATATTACGGCCAAACCGTACAACTCGATATTGTCCCCGGATCGTATCAAACCCTGGATAAAACCTATCGGTTTTATAACTTAAATGCGTTTCCTTTGTATACTCTTAATTTTAAGGTTTTTATATCATTAGTTATTAAACTACGACCAAAGATACATTGTGATTTAGTCTTAAGATTTTACTTTTAAATTACTATTGTCGCAATTCGCAAAATTTTACATTCTTCAGTTCCTATATTTAATTTTTACGTTTCCGGTTTAATACCGTTTAGTCGGCGATTTATATAACCCTTAGGACTTGTTAAATATTTGTTTATATTTCTCGTATTCAGTCTTTAGTATAGCATATTATGCTTTAAGCATTTTGTCATCAGTTTTTGTTTTATATTTGAGAATTTTATTTTCCGTTTAATTTTATTGTGCGTTTTAGTTTATAAGCATTTTATTATAAGTAATTATTTTTTTTTGTAAAAACATTCGAGACGAATGTGTTTGTCAGGCTGGCCGAGCTGTAAGGCTATGCCTTGATAAGCGGAAGTGGAGGGCGCTCGTGTATGTGTGTAGTGGGCGCTAGTAGCTTCTGTAGCCGCCATGTTTGCGCGCGGCATCTCGACCGACACTCAATGTCCGGCCTCGGTACTGTTAACACCAAATATAAGTCACGTATTGCTTTAACCGGTTTATCTTGATTCGACACTGTCACGCTCACCACTCCTTTCCCTGATCATCCTGACACCAGGGATTTCCGTTTCTGGTTAACCTAGCCTCCCTAAACCGTCCCTTACATATGTATATTTATTATATTTGTTGTGTGCCTCGAACAAGGCACTGGGGTTGCGCCGAATTAAGGATGAGGATCCTCGGGTCGACCGGGACGTCATAGGAAGATAGGAAGATTATTCTCTCTTCTTTTGATTAAATATATTTTTATTTCGGATTGAATATGGTTTCGCTTTATTTCTCGTCCTTTCTTTAAATATATATTCGCGTAACATTCGATGAGCGTATATTCGTATTCCTCTCAATAATTCAGGTCTTTGTTAGTGAGTCTCGTTCTGATGTTCTGGTTTCTTATTAGCGACCACGTCTTGATGTTTAGGAATTGTATTCGACTCCGTCTTGATGTTTAGGAGTTTTATTCGAGACTCCGTCTTGATGTTTAGGAGTTTTATTCGAGACTCCGTCTTGATGTTTAGGAGTTTTATTCGAGACTGCCTTCGCGGGCGGGCTCTCCGTCTTATATCTTCTTTTGTTCTTTGATTTTCAACGGGCGAGGCCCTTGGAAACAAGTCCCCGATTGGTTAATAATATTCACGCGTTTTTGGTCTAAATGCATAAATGCAAGCGAAGCAGGTCGAAGTCCCTGGCCTTCGCTTGCAGCTCGCGATTTCCGGTGCTTCGCGCGTGTCTCGCTGCGTTAGCGTTTTCACGCGACGAGCGTTTGTCGAGAGCGCTCTTTTATAAGCAAAAATGTTTTACAGTATTCTATAAAGATATTCAGTAAATTCTAATTTCTAATAACTACTGGTTATAGTTCGGGCTATAACATATTATACTTATTTATTAATAATATATGTATATTTATTATATGTATATTTATATGTATATTTATTATCTTGAAATGAGAACAAAGATCCGAGGAATATATTACAGTCAAAATAATATCATTTTGATCATATTGCTTTTGGTCATATTGCCCAAAAAATTTATAGGTTATATATATGTAATTAATATAGAGAAAAAGTACAGAGATTGTTCATTTGCTTTCATACATACCTTCCAAATTGCTCAGTAGAAAATTGAATACTTTTATATAACTCTTAATAGCAATTGAATACTTTTATATAACTCTTTAGCAAGTAATAGTTACATTATAGATCTTATAAATCTTTTATACATTGAGTGCTTTCCAACAATGACACAGTATTACACAGAGTATCATTCTTTTTTCAATATCAGTAAACAACAAGATAGAATGATACTCTGTATCGCCCTGTGGTCGTTGCTGGAAAACACTTATTATTCAGTGCAAAATTACACACACACACACATATTCATATAATGAAATTGATACTCAGAGGCCTATTCTATAATCTTTAATGATGTTGTTATGTATCAGCTATTTCATGATACAAAAAAGTTGCGCAGTAATGCATAACATTGTTAAAAGCTACAAAATAGGCACCTCAGTGTCGACTGGGATAATAATATTAACAAGTTCTATTGACTATTTATTAATTGTTTTTTTTTAATTTTAGATTCAACTTGTTAACACTTGTGGAATTTGCGAAGAAATTGTAGATGAACCTGAAATTCGCAAACATAAATGTTTAGCAGGATTCAAAAAATTCTACGTGGATAAAAATCGATATTTTTATCCAGTATGTGGTAAGTATAAATGAAAATAATGTAAATTTATAAAGAAATTATAGATAAATTTAATTTAGGGGGCCTATTTTGTAACCTTTAATGATGTTATGTATCATTGCACAGCTATTTTGATACAAAAAACTGTGCAGTGATGTATAATATTGTTAAAAGTTACAGAAAAGGTCTCTAAGTGTATAACATTTAACATAATTGTAATATTTTATATAATTCTTTATAATAGAGGATAACACAATAATACGACGAAGTGCAATGAATAATGGTGAAGAAAACATTGTAATAGATGAAACACCTATTGTAAGTAACAAAGAATCGGAGACGTTTAATGATTTTTCTGATTCCATGGATATAGATGAATTACTTATCGAAGAAGTTTCTAAACACGAAGTATTATATAATTATAGTATTCCTCTTCAACAACGTAATAGAGCAATAATAAATGAAACGTGGATAGAAGTTTCAAAGGCTTTGGGAGATATGAAAGTCGTAATATTAATCCAACACACAAGCACACACACTATATACACACACACACACACACATTATTTAACAAAAATAACTAATTTTGTTTATTTATGTTTTACTTTATAGGGCGTTTAGATCCAAAATAAGCTGCTAAAAAATGAAAGATACTACGAGATAGCTATTCTCGTGAGTTGGCTAAAGAAAAATTACCAAGTGGGGCAGAACGACCTACTTTGAAGCGAAAATGGAAACATTTTGACCGAATGGATTTTTTGCGCGATACCATTTATAGAAAGAAGTAAATATTATATTATTTGAAAGTATTTGCTATTGTGCTATTATATTTAGTTGTTTGTTATATATTCAAATTATTATAAAAATTGAAAATATTGTACAATTACAGTACAAGTGATAATCTTCCTGGAAATGAGGAAAACAGCGAAAACAATGAAAATATACCACCAATTCCAAAGAAAGGACGAATGTGTAAGTATTTTTTGGTTTTTAAAATGTATTTAATATGTATCAAAATGCTTAAACAGGTATATTATTTTGTAATAAAAGCAATCATACCGATGGAAGATACAGCATCAACTGCACTCAACAAAATTGCAGATGCAATTACTACAATCAGCGCAATTCCCGAACCTGTGCAATTGCCTATGTTACCACTTCCTGACAAACAGGATGACGTCGATGGATTGATGCTTATAATATCTGTTCAATTACGAAAACTGCCGGAACGAGAAAGGAGAACTTTAATATTTGAAATATTATCATTCGTGAATGATAAAATTAATAATATTTTGTTTTAATAACTTTTTTATGTATGCAAAACTGTAAATTTTTACAGTAAGCGTTTTATTTTGTTTTTATTATTAAGTTCAAAAGTTTAATATATATATATATGTATATATGTATATATAGTTAAAGAAGTTAAAATATTAAAGTTTAAAATATAAAAGTTTTATATAGTTAAAAAAGTTTAAAATATTTAGTTTATAAAATTTTGATTTTTAGTTGAACTATTATAATTAAAAATGTTTAGTTAAAAAACTTTGAATTAGTTAAAAAATGAAAAAATTTTTAGTTATGAAATATAAAAATATTAAGTTCAACTTTTGCCAATTATATTTTATATTATTATTATTGACTGTTTTCATATGCGTGCATATGCGCGCATTTACTTTAAGCATTTAATACACTTAATGTTTCCTATAGAAAATGCACGCATAAGCCTTTTATGGAATCCAGCCATTAAATATTAATTATTAAATATAACTTTACAGTTTATAATTTCATAAATACATACCATTGTGTATATACGCAATTAAAGACTGAATGTAATTATATGATGTTCCTTATAAATTAATTAAAATAAATGAGTTTTTAATACATTCTGTTTTTATTTCAAAAATAATAGTTTTATTTATAAAAAATCCTATTGCTATTTTATTGTTATTTCTTACTGATAAATTTGTACAAATTGCCATGGAATGGCCCCTTCTTCATTAAAATATTCAGTAAATTTGTTTCGAATTTTTGCAGCTTCCCTTGAATATGTATGATACAACAAGTAGCAATATTTTGTAACGCTGTATTATTACTTTCAATCATACTTCTCCATGTACCAGGTATAATTGAGCCATCATTTCTTTCTCTATCGACCATGTCTGGAGTTATAAATATTTCTCTTCTTGTTAGATCTTGTTTGCGAAGCCAATTATGTAACACTACTGTTGCTTTTACCATTTTTTCAATAGTATCTACTTTAGCAATTGTACATTTTCTATAAATTCGCCATTGAGCCGCCAATATACCAAATGTATTCTCGATCATTCTTCTTGCACGAGATAGTCGATAATTGAAGACTTTCTTTTCCGGTGATAATCCTTCTCGGCCAGGATATGGTCGCATTAAATACGAACTTAATGGAAAGGCTTCATCTCCAACTATTACGTACGGATAATTAGTACTTCCTTCATAAATTTCATCCGGAGGTGGAATATGCATTTTTCCTTGTGCAAATAATTGACCCATTCGAGAATGCTTGAAAATACCACCATCGCTTTGACGTCCAAAAGCTCCAATATCAACCAAAGTAAAGAGATAATTAGCATCACACATTGCTAATAACACAATGCTGTGAGTTTTTTTATAATTAAAATACATTGAACCAGAATGTTCAGGACTCTAGACAATATAAACAAAAAATATTTTAGTAAAATCCTAAAGCAATATAGGCAGTGTACTTGCATGGCATCATCATACTTCATACCTGTATGACAACATGCTTTCCATCTAAAGCTCCAATGCAATGTGAAAAATGCCATTTTTCATTGAAATCATGGGCAATTGCTCTCCAGTTTGCTTCATTACATGGCACCAATACAAGTGGTGATAATACTTCCCATAAGATTTGACATGTTTCGGCAATAATTTGGGATACCGCTGTCAAACTGACAAGATAATGATATGACATCGATGTCATACTATCTCCACTTGCTAAATATCTATAATAATACATAAAATAATGTTTAGAAATATATATGAGTTAAGATTTAATTTTATTTTTTATAAAATTCAACCTCAAACATATTGATAATCGTTGTTCCGCTTTTATTGGTTCACGAATGACATGCTGTCGAGTAATTTTTGGACCTACTAATTGCAATAATTCTTCAAATTGAGTAGTATCCATTCGAAAATAATTTCGAAAACGCAAGTCTTCCAACTTTAATATAGGTAAAGTTGTATAATAAAATCCATTACGGCGACGTTGTTGAAACAATTCAGTCACCCAAATCCGTTTTTTTTTATAATGCCGCTTTTCTTTCGAAATTTTATTAGCCCAAATTACAATTGCACTAGCTGCTGCTGCAATTGCAACTTTTTGTCTTCGTAAAGTTTCAATATTATATTCTTGAATGGTTTTCTCACATTCTTTATGCCACTGATACAATTTTTGATTGTATGACATCTTGCCGATCAGTGCTGCTGCTGCAGCTATTCCTTTTCATGAGCAGCAAATATGCTCTAGTGACTTTTAATCACGTGACAGATTTGCTGCTGCTGCATGCTGCGTATGAAAAGGCACCTTTAGCCAATAAAAGTTGGATCGAATCCAACTTTGACGCGCGGCAGAAATCTGATTGGCTATCGCGTCGCCTTCTCACCGCGCGTAATGGCTTCTGCAGACCAGCGCGATTTCGCGACAGGCGACGCGCGATATCCAATGAGCTTTTTCGAGAAAGCTGTACGCTCATTGGATATCGCGCGTCGCATGTCGCGAAATCGCGCTGGCTGCAGAAGCCATAACGCGTCAACGTGTCCTGTGTGCAATAGCCCTTATTCTTATCTATCAATGAGTGCGTTTTGGTAAGACACCGTAAGCTACCGTAGCGCTATAGTTTTTTCGCTACAATTGTAGCTGATTGTAGCGATAAAGTTAGTAAAACTGGGTATAGCAGTGCTATACTCAATTAGCGTTACTGCTGTCAAAATTTTATTTTAATTAGAGTCGCATTCGCTAAGTGATTTGAATAATGAATATTGAAGATTGGCTTATAAATGAAATATTGTTCGATGAAGATTCATCAGATGAAGATAATGAAGAGGAAGAAGTAGGACTCATTTTACCTAACCTGCGAGGTAAATAAAAATAGATGATTTTGTAACAATAATTATGGCAATCTTTAAAGAATACAAAATTTAATGATCTTATATCCATTTTTTAAAACAAGGAAACGATCCCGAGGTCCTGCATGCCCTAGAAAATGCAGGTGAAATATATCATGAAATGTTTTATCCTGAAAAACAGAATGATGAAATTGTAACTTTAAATTATTTTGAAGAAGTAATACCACGTTATAACGATAATCAATTCCATTCGCATTTTAGAATGCATCGAAGAACATACATGGTAAATATTGATTTATATCTATTATTATATATTAACCAAAATAGGCACTATTAAATATTTACATTCTTTATAATTAATTTTTTTATTTTCAGGAATTGGAAAATATAATGAGACCTCTAATTAGGCAAAGAGAAAATGATATACCATTATCGAAAGAATTATTTTTAACATTATGGATTATAGCCACGCCAGAAAGTTTTCGATCTGTTGCAGATAGATTTGGCCTTTCCAAAGGTGTAGCTTGGAACATTTTTAAAGAAGTGGTTTGGCCGCTAAAAAGAATTATGCCACGTTTTATAAGATGGCCAAATGATGCGGAATGTGAAGAAAGTGAAAGGGTATGTTATTTTGTGTGTTCCAGTTTACAGTATTTTGAATACTTCTTATAATATTTTTCTTATTAATTTTCTTTTAATATTTTTAAAATTGAGTTGTCGATTTCAGGTTTTTCGAATTCGATCAAGAGGATTTCCAGGTGTTGTAGGAGCCATTGACGGTTGTCATATCCCAATTAAACAACCGCCCAGGAATGCAAATGATTATTACAATCGCAAAGAATTTCACTCTATTATTTTGCAAGGTAGAATTTAAATGCTTTTTTTGTAGGCAATTTTTGCAATGATTATATTTTATTACAGGTATTTGTGATCATACAGGAAAGTTTATCGACTGCCTCATCGGTCGGCCTGGACGTGCACATGATGCAGCAGTTTTTCGGAGTAGTATTATTTACGACAGACTGACAGACCAAGTAAATCCACTTTTACCTCCTCAACGACATATTATAGGTGATTCTGCATATCCATTGCTTCAAAATGTGATGACTCCATTTCGAGACAATGGAAATTTAACCCCAGAAAAATCTACGTATAATACTAGACTTTCCTCGATTCGATCGATAATAGAGCGAGCATATGGATTGCTGAAAGGAAAGTGGCGAAGACTGAAGTATCTTGATGTGCAAAGTACTGAAATGGCAAATTACATTATTGCAGCTGCATGCACTCTTCATAATTTCCTTATATTACATAATGAAATCGAAATGAGAGAAAATTTAAATATTAATGAAAATATTGAGCATAAGGATCATGGCAGCGATGAAAATGATAATAATGATGAATTTCAAGATAATGGCCGAATGAAAAGACAAGAAATCGCGAACAGATTTCAATAAATAATATAATTAAAATAAGATTTAATTAATTAAAAAATAACAAAAGCTTTAATTGTTCTATTGATTTTTATTTAGACAAAGTATTATTATTATTAGATTGTAATAACATATACAATAAATCGTTCCGTTTTTTCTAATAGGTCGTTTTTCTTTTTAGCTAATTCGTTTTTTTCCTCTATTGCAGTCGCAAATCTTTCTAACTGCTTTTCAATCATATTTTCAGATTTCTGCTTCTTCTCTATACTTTCTAAAATCTTGATTTTTCTTAATTCTAGTTCTATGACTTTATTTCTTTGGCTATACAGTTTTTTCCTATTTAATGATACCCCTTCATTCGAATCTCTCGTGGAAGTGTCATGAGAACTTGTTTCATCATTTGAAATAGAAGAATGTTCATGAGGCACGTTATCCGATGATGTCGATGGTATCTCCATGCTACTTTCTAAGTCACTGTCCGAAAATGAGTCATAAGATGATGAAACACAATGTATATAATTCGAAAAAAATTTACAATTATTAATATCATTTAAGGGTTGGAAAAATAATGTTGATGTTGGTGATGATAACCTGCGCTTTGAAAAATCTATAGCTTCGTAAGTAGAATCTTGCCCACTATCCATTGATGAGATTCCTTCCTCGAAATTTACAGACTTATCCGTATTGAAAATTTCGTCTACATCGTTGTAAAACTCCCAGTCCTCACGGCCTCTCCCAGTTTTTTTTTAATTATTTTTTATCCGTTTATATGTTGACTTCATGTTTCGAATTTTTCGATCGATGCTATGGGCATTTATCTTGGTATATCCCAATGCTTTCATTTCGGTTTCCATTTCCTTCCAAAGGCGATTTTTTTTTATTTTGGGATTCCGAAATTTTGGGAGCCGCTCCAGATATTTTGCCAATAAAATTTTGGTTAATTTACGGTTCCATTGTACTTTTAAATCTGAAACTCAGAATATATTGTAATAATAATAAACAAAAGTAAACGATTAATTTAACAACTTTAATGCTTACCATTATCATTATTATTATCATTATCATTGTCATCAATGCAGGTGTCATCAATGTTGGTGTCATCAATGTTGGTGTCATCAATGCAGGTGTCATCAATGTTGGTGTCATCAATGTTGGTGTCATCAATGTTGGTGTCATTAATGATCGATTCTGCTGCATCATTAGCAAATAAATTTGCAAAATATTCTGCACAGTAAATTTTATCTGGAATAAAATAATATTTTATCAAAATTTTATAGATAAATTTGCTCATAACCTCTACTTGCATAGTTATAACTTTCGCATGTATTTCATCACCAATTTTACTTACCTGTTTGTAGTTTCAAGTGAATTTCATGTGACTCATTTACTTCGTAGTCTTTATTATTGTAGGTATAAATTACTGTTGTAATATCTTCACTATTAACGTCCATCACTAATGTCCATCAACGTATTGCGTCTGTCCCGGGCAATTATAAAAAATGACCGCTACAGTTGTAGCGAAATCTTGCCGGAACGCTCTCTTGTAGCGCTACTGTAGCGCTACTGTAGCGTTACGGTAGCGGTGTCTTACCAAAACGCACTCATTTTTTACCAACATTGATTATGTAGAAACATGATATTAGTACAATTGCTTATTGCGTATACTCAGTGAGCGACTGTTCGTTAAAGCATGCCAATTACGAACAGTCGCTCACTGAGTATACGCAATAAGCAATTGTACTAATATCATGTTTTTACATAATCAATGTTTGTAAAAAATGATAGGTAAGATTAAGGTGTCACAGACTATAAAACAATATTTCTCGAAATTTTTAGAAAAAATTAAAAATTGCTTAACATTGACATAATTATATTTTATAAGTTTGAAAAAAAAAATAAAAATGCCAAAAGCAAAACGTAAGAAAACATTTTATTAACTGATTTATAATTTACGTTGTCTCATGTAATATTTTTTAATACTACAATATTTTAGAGGTTATAGTATTTATAGTATTTATGTTTGTAGCCTAATAAAATTAATATTCCTTTAGTTTTCAATACAGTGCAATACTTTTATATAAATATTAAACTGCTTTTATACATGTATTCACTAATGGCTATACAAATATTACTATTCTATAGGTACTAAACTGCGATCCACAATTAATAAAGACATTAGTCATTCGAGGCGATCGATAGTTAATCCAGAAGGAACTTTGAAAATGCGTAATTTATCAATTAGACTAATAGATATTGCAAAAAGTTATAAAAAAGAAGAGACTAGCTTACAATTAGATAAAATCTTTATAGTAAAAGATACACAAAATAATTTTTATATAGATAAGAATTCTGCAAGTAAAACAATTATAAATAACAAAAAGGTAAGCGATATCATAAAATTTGTAACATAATATTATAAGTTTAAAAATTAGGTTATAATTTTCAAAGTTATACTTTTAATTGTTACAGTTACAGTATACAAATGAGATTGACAATGATTCTTTGGAGAGCAATAAATATGAAAGGACTTTTGGTATTGAAAATAAAGAAATGGAATACAATGATGAAATCAATACATCCAATGTAAATAATGTTACATATATATTTTTAATTGTGAATAATGTCAATATATGTATATTTTTAAATATATATATATTCTTTCCTAATTAAAGGAAAAACTAATAATTATGACTATTGAATATTATGAGTTCTTAACTAATTTAAACTTTTTACTTTTTATTTTTTCAGATATATAATATAAATGTGACTAAAAACACTTCCATTACAAGTAGCAATTGTGAACCAGATAATACTTTAAATGTTAGCGAAAGAACAGAATGCGATCAAGCTAATACATCTAACAAACGATATAAGTGATATTATAGATTCGAGTTTAATATCATTTTTAAATGAGGAATCTATTTGCACATCCTTGACAGTATCAGAAACAATATGTGAGTCACTTCTTAATATTGATCAACAAACACATTGCAACGCAGATAATAAATTGACTGAAAAGAACTTAAATAACAATCATATAAATAATAAAGTTATTGATACTGAAAATGAAGTTTCACCAATGTACATAAATAAAGAAAAGCTAATATCAATGGAAACTGTATTAGGTAAAGAAAATCGAAACACAATTAAAAATGATTCTCCTATTATTCAAGCAGAAATTAAAGGTAAAATAAAATATGTTCTATATATTAAATTGGTATAAATATTGATATAAATAATGTAATTATTTTTATGATTACTTGTATTTTTTAGATCAAATTAAGGACGACATAAAAAATAATAAAATAAGAAAAAATTGTGTATCAAATGTATATCGTTCGACAGAATGCAGTAATAATATAAAAATAGTGTTTCTTTAAATAAAACTAATAATATAGATGAACAGTCAAAACAGATATATAAAGTTGAAACAGTACTCTGTAATTTACAAAAAAGTGACGTGACTGTAGAATCAAAGAAAAAATCATGCAATTTTCAACAACCAGATGAAGATTGTTTTCAACAATTAACTGACATCACAAATCCAGATGAAAATTTAATTAAAATAAAAAACATCTCAGATAAGAGCCTTTTGCATTCTACTTCTAAAGATATACATCATGAAAAGAGCATCGCACATTTTGATGATTATGATTGCTGTTGTGTGCCTCGTGCAAGGCACTGGGGTTGCGCCGAATTAAGGATGAGGATCCTCGGGTCGTGCAGGACTTCGTAGGAAGTTAGGAGTGTTGTACTCTTTTCTCTCTCTTCAAATACACTTTTATTTCTGATTAAATTTGGTTTCACTTTATTTCTCGTCCTTTCTTTAATTAAATATTCGCGTAACATTCGAGGTTTGGCTAGCGCGCGTTTATTAGTAATTCTTCTTAATGATTCAGATTTTTATTAGTGAGTCTCGTCCTGATGTTCCGGATTCTTATTAGCGACTCCGTCTTGATGTTTAGGAGTTTTATTCGAGACTGCCTTCGCGGGTGGGCTCTCCGTCCTATATCCTCTTTGTTTCTTGGATTTCTTTCGGGAAAGGTCCTTGGAAACAGGTCTCTGATTGGTTATTAATATTCACGCGTTTTTGTTCTAACTGCAAGCGAAGCAGGTTGAAGTCGCAGGTCTTCGCTTGCATCTCGCGGTTTCCGGTGCTTCGCGCGTGTCTCGCTGCGTTAGCGTTTTCACGCGACGAGCGTTTGTCGAGAGCGCTCTTTTATAAGCAAAAATGTTTTACAGTATTCTATAAAGATATTCAGTAAATTCTAATTTCTAATAACTACTGGTTATAGTTCGGGCTATAACATTCCTCCCCCGTAAAAAAAAGAAAAACGGAGGTACGAAGTTTTTCGCTTTCTTATCTTATTTTTGTTAAGATTGGTTCTAATGCTACGTACAGTTATAATTCCCGTTTACAATGTAGTTTTATAATCGTTTCTTATTATTTTATTTTCGAGCTGACCGTCACATTGTATGGTTATCGTTTGTTCGGCGTCCGTCGAGTATAACCAGGTGTGCTCTTGGTGTAATGCTATCCATAACATGTGGGTTGAGACGTAGTGTCTTACATTACATTTGCTCTGATAATGTTGTCGCTGCGTATACATTTGCATTTCGCATGGTGCGTCTAAATCTACGCGGTGTATAGGTGAATTGCGTTACATATTGTGTATTAATTTTATTACAATTTCGCAATTCGCTTTCCGTCATTGTCGCATATGTTAATTTTTCTTTATTTATAACAATTATTTGATTATCTATTTTGATATAATTGTATACATTATTATAGGATGGTGTGGGGAATTTTATTACTTTTACAATATCATAGGTCGGTTGCGCAATTAAAGGGAAACGCAAAATAGTATATATTGTTGTCGGATCACAGTAAGTATATAACAGTAAGTATTAGTTTTCTATAAATAGCTTTAGTCTATTCGTATGCATGCGCACTGCTTTTCTTCCTTTTTTAATTGTGTAGTTTACGTCGGAATTCTTTTCGGTTATTACGTAAGGTCCTGCCCATAGTGCATCTAATTTTTTCGATCGTCCCCGTCGGAGCGTCTCGTCGTATACTAGTACTTTGTCGCCTATCTTAAATTTTGTTTCTTTCGCGGATTTATCGTAGTACCCTTTGGCTTTTATTTTGTCTTCTTTAATATTCTCTTTCGCGAGTTGATTTGACGCCCGTATTCTTTCTTTTAATTCTTGCGAGTAGTCGTCGTAACTATACGTTAGTTTGGGCGGTCTCGCTAGAGCTGTCGGTAGGTCCGCTTGATGCCCGTATACTAATTCGAAAGGTGTATGCCCCGTAGCCGTGTGTGGGGTCGTGTTATACGTAAACATTGCGTAGGGAATCCACTCGTCCCAGTCTGTTTGGTCGGCATTTATATAGTGTCTTAAATATTCGGCTAACGTACGGTGTGAACGCTCTAATGCTCCGTTGCTTTCGGGGTGATAAGCTGTTGTCTGAATTTTATCGATTTTAAGTAATTTGCACGTATTCTTAAATATTTCACTTACAAAATTTGTTCCTTGGTCGGTTAGAATTTTTTCGGGAATTCCGTATTCGAAAATTATTTTCGTGGCGAATTCTTTCGCGACCGTGTTAGCTTCTTGGTTTGCGATCGGTATCGCTTTGCTAAATTTTGTTAAATTATCTTGGAAAGTTAGTAAATATTTATTTCCGTTATTAGTAATTGTTAACGGTCCGACTATATCTAACGCGCATTTTTCGAATGGTTTACTCGGCGTGTCCGTAATAATGAGGGGTGCTTTTACTCGTCGCGATAATTTATTTTTCTGGCAGGATTCGCATTTCGAGATATATTTTTCGACGTCTCTTGTTAATCCTGGCCAGTTATGTTTTAATCGAATTCTTTTTATTGTGCGTTCGATTCCCTGATGTCCTCCTGTGGGTGCATCATGATATTCGTAGAGTATTTGTTGTTTCTCCTCTTCGGTATATACTCTTGCGTTATCGGCGAGTTTTTCTTCTCTCTCTTCTTCCTCTTCTTCTACTTTGAAGATTTCTCTCTTTCTTCTCTCGCTTGTATCTCGAGTTACGTGTCGACTTAGCGCGTCGGCGTTCGCGTTTGCTCGTCCGGCCTTGTGAATTATCTCGTAATCGTATTCTTCTAATTTTAATCTCCAGCGGATGAGTCTTGATCCGGGGTCCGTGACGTTAAATAGCCAAATTAGAGGTTTATGGTCGGTTATTATTTTAAATTTTGTTCCATAGACATATGGTCGAAAATGTTTAACTGCCCATACGATTGCTAACAATTCTTTTTCGGTCGTATTATAATTTTGCTCTGCCCGAGATAACACTCGGCTGGCGTAAGCGATAGGTCGGTCATTTCCTACCGGTCCCTGTGACAGCACGGCTCCGATTGCGTAGTCGGAGGCATCGGTGGTCACGTTGAATTCTTCGATGAAGTCCGGATATTTTAACACTGGCGCGGTCATTAATTTTTCTTTTAAGGTGTCGAACGCGATTTGTTGTTCGTTTCCCCATACAAAAACTTCCGTCTTTTTTGTTAGTTTTGTTAACGGTTTCGCGATTCGCGAGAAATCTTCAATGAATTTGCGATAGTAGCCCGCTAGTCCGATAAACGATTGTATGTCTTTTATTTTTTGTGGCGTCGGAAAATTTTTTACCGCGTCTAGTTTCGACGGATCGGGTAATATGCCGTTCTCGGAAATAATATGCCCTAAGTATATTACTTCTTTACGTAAAAATTCGCACTTTTCCGGTTGCAATTTTAAATTATGTTTTCGTAATCTCTGTAGTACTTCCACGAGTCTTTTGTTATGATCCTCTAAACTGGATCCGTATATTACGATGTCGTCGAGATAAACGAGACATCTGAGCCCTTGTATCCCTGTTAGTACCGAATTCATTAATCGTTGGAAGGTCGCAGGCGCGTTTTTTAATCCAAACGGCATTCGGTTGAACTCGTAGTGTCCATAGGGGGTTGAAAAGGCGGTTTTGTTTTTATCGCGCTCAGCCATCGGTATCTGGTGATATCCTGATGCTAGATCAAGCGTCGTAAAATATTTGGCGTTCCCTAACTGGTCCAATATATCGGTAATATTAGGCAGAGGAAATGAGTCGCCTATAGTTAAATCGTTAACTTTCCGGAAGTCTACTACTACCCTGAGTCTTTGTTTTCCTGACGCATCGGCTTTTTTCGGCACTACTAATAATGGAGCATTCCATTGACTCATGCTTGTTCTAATAATTTGGTCTTTTAGCATTCCTTGCACTTGCTTATTTACTTCTGCTTTATGCTTCTCGGGAAGGCGGTATGGTCTTACGTTGACGGGCGAGGTGTCGGCGCGCGTGTTTATCTCGTGCTTTATCGTCGCGGTGCATGTCAGTGGTTCTTCATTTAAATGAAATATATCGCTATATTCTTCGCATATCCGTTGTACTGAGCGTTTTTCTTCGACGTTTAGATGATCCGTGCGTAATAATTGTCAGATTCGTTCGTCGCGCGTTGACGAGTTATGAGTGTCGCCCGTGTGTATCGTGTATACTTTGTGTGCGTTATCTTCACATATGTCTTCTACGGTTACGAGCGGCGTACTAATCTCTACGGTCTCGTCGGTCGTATTAATTATACTGACGGGGCACACAAAATTTTTTGGTTCTACCAGGCATCGTCCGATATATAGTCCCGGTGCTGTTTCTTCGGCCTTTATCACGCCTATCTTATTACGATTCGTTGCCGCTTGTATTATCGTTTCGCTACGCGGTTTTAATTGAATTTTATTGTACGGTCGTAATTTTAATACGGCGTTTCCTATTTGAATCTCCTGTTTTTTGTAATCGCACGTGACTTGTTGCTTTTGTAGAAAATCGATTCCTATGATCCCTTCGTATTCCATTGGGAAGTCGTCCTTTACGACATAAATCGCGTGTTTGATTTTTCGGCTGCCTAGATCGATAGTCGCGTAGAATTTTCCTATTGTTCGCGCTTTATGCCCGGTTATGCCGATCAAAGTAATTTTGTCGTTGTATATCTCGGTTTCACCTTTCAGGTGTTTAACTTTTATTAAAGAGACAGTAGCTCCAGAATCGTAGAGCATGTTAATCTTGCCGTTCTTTACTTCGCGTATAGGTAGAGTTATTAAATTCAGGCTTGCTGCTCCACGAGACATTTGTCGCACGTGAGTCACCTGATATTCTATCGCGCGTGTCTTTTTATTATTTTCTTCTTGCCGTTCTTCCTCGTCACTGCTATACTCGGAGTCGGTATCTCTTTTTCGCGATTTCGGTTTCTTACTGTTCTCAATTTTATTTATGCTTCGCGATTTTTTATTATCGGTTCCCTTATCGCGGTCCGGTGTATTTGTTTTCGGCCTTCCATTTAAAGTCCAACACTCGTCGCGATTATGTCCGCGTTTTTTGCAATAATTGCAGAATTTCTCTACGGTATTTGCGCGAGGGGGCTTGTCCGGTTTTGGGAAGTGCGTATGTACTGTTGCGGCAATCGCGTCCATAATGCCCCGATTTTCCGCATTTATAACATTGTGTACGTGGAATTGGTTGCGAGTCACTTGATTCGGCTTTATGTTTGTCCTGAGACCGAGGGTTTTCGAGAAGTTTTTCTTCTTCGCCCGCGCCGGTTATCGCTTCCTGCAGTGTCGTATATCGTTGCGCTCGAACGAGAATTTTGAGGTCGCTTCGGAGCCCGATTTGGAAGTTAATCAATGCTTGGTGTTTGATTGTTTGGTGAATAGCGCGTTTAAACATGGGGGGGTGGTTTTTCCCTTCAATCATGGAATTGTATAACTTCATGGCCAATAGGTCGACGCGTTGGCCGAAATCATGCGCGTTTTCGTTCGTTTTTTGTTTTAACGAGTTGAATTCTAATTGTAGATGCGTCGTGCTCTGTTTTGTTTGATAACATTCTTCTAATTGTTGTTTGAGTTCTTCGTACGTTTGGATATCATGCGTTTCAAAATCTTGCATGGCCTTTCCGTCTAATTTTGTATATAATATTGCTTGAATTAATGACTCTTCGTCCGCGGGATTTATGTTCTGCATGGCATATGTGCACGCGTTTAAAAATTTTTGAAGCTTCTGTTGCGAAGTTCCGTCGAAGTCTGGGATCATTGTCCTTGCTTCTTTCAGGGTTAAATATCGCGAAGAGGTACTGCGTCGGTTCCTGATATCATTTTCGGATCTTCCGTACGTGTACGTTGCGTTGGGGTCGTCGTTGTATGTTTCGCGGCGATCCGTGTATCGGTTTCCCTCGGGGCGGTACCCGTATCGCGTCTGTCGTACTTCTCTCATATTTGCAGGGCGATCGTTTATTTGGTCGCGTAAGGAATCTACTTCTGTTCTCAATTCCCGGATTTCTTGTATGAGCTCAGTGAGTAGGGCGTTATTCGGATCGGATACTGGACGTCCGGCGTCTGCATAACACGCGGCGGCATTACCGTCGATTATTGATCGTAAGTGTTCGATTTCCCTGTCGACATCTTCAGGGGGGGCATTCCGCGTCGGAGGGTTTCGTCTCATGTCGTCCTCGCTTTGCGTGCCTAAAACGCTATCGTCGACTGATACGGGGGAATAGTTTCTCCTAACCGAAATTCGCTCGGAAGACGCGCGATCCGAGGGACGTCTTCTTTCGTCTAAATTAGAAGGACGTACGTTTTCCTCGATAGGTTCGGCACCTGATTCTGGTGAGCTAGCGTCCGAGTAACGTCTATCTAAATTTGTGCGTACGTTATCGCGAATGTCGCGTACCGCTTCCTCGGCTACTTGTACGGGTGTTACGGAACCGAATCTACGATTAAGTTGAGCTGGTCCGCTCCAGAATCGTGGCTTAAATGAAACGCGTTTTTTAGGTCGTTCCGACATTGAGTAACTTCGGGCTTATTTCTCGACGCTAGAGGGGTTTCTCCCTTACAAGAGTATTTTTATAATAGTTAGTTTCGCGCTTACTGTCAGTTCGTGCCTTTAGTACGCTTTCGTCAAGACTATCGAAAGGGAACTTGCGTTTAACGGTGACGTTCGCGGGTAATTCAACTTCGCTTCTGTTTGAGTATTCGCTCTCTAATTTTCACGAACTCGCTCGAGTCTTTCTAAAGTTAATGGTAACGCTTGAATCGCTCACTTCGCGGAATCGCTATGTATCCACGACTTGTTTAATATCGGTTGCCGGGAGGTTTCGTGTCCTTCCGACTTTCACGCAGAAATATTATAAGGATCGGACTTACAGTATTACGGTTCGCATCGTTACGCTCTTTATCGCTCGGTACGGCTTGGCTGCTGCTAATGCAACTCGATCGCTCGTGGGCTGATAACGGCTGGCGGCTCGATGCTCGTGCTTGACACGGCAGGTCGTCGCTCCGTGATGACGCGTTGTCCGTGAGATTGTCGCAGGTCGGCGTTGTCCTTGGGACGTTGGCGATC
The DNA here is from genome assembly GCF_030444845.1 of Prenolepis imparis. NCBI lineage: Eukaryota > Metazoa > Arthropoda > Insecta > Hymenoptera > Formicidae > Prenolepis > Prenolepis imparis. The sequence continues at coordinate 203,308 of NW_028141209.1, read as the reverse complement.
CTACTCGATACTCAGCTGCTTGCTTATCGCTCTTCGTATTGCTTGCGTTGTCCGTCCTTCTCTCTCACTGCACTGTGGCTTCTGCTTATTTCCGTCAGCTGTTTTTCTAACTGACGTGCCTGCTTCCACACGTTGTGTATGTGTGTATTGCGGGTCTTAATTTTTAGTATGCTGCTTTCTGTGTTGTCCGTCGATTATTTCGACGTGCCTGATTTTTCTAATACGGTTGTATTGTTTTTCAGGTCTTCAGGTTCCTGCTGGTCCTGGCGGTCCGTCGGCGCGATCCCACCGCTGCCACCAAATTGTTGTGTGCCTCGTGCAAGGCACTGGGGTTGCGCCGAATTAAGGATGAGGATCCTCGGGTCGTGCAGGACTTCGTAGGAAGTTAGGAGTGTTGTACTCTTTTCTCTCTCTTCAAATACACTTTTATTTCTGATTAAATTTGGTTTCACTTTATTTCTCGTCCTTTCTTTAATTAAATATTCGCGTAACATTCGAGGTTTGGCTAGCGCGCGTTTATTAGTAATTCTTCTTAATGATTCAGATTTTTATTAGTGAGTCTCGTCCTGATGTTCCGGATTCTTATTAGCGACTCCGTCTTGATGTTTAGGAGTTTTATTCGAGACTGCCTTCGCGGGTGGGCTCTCCGTCCTATATCCTCTTTGTTTCTTGGATTTCTTTCGGGAAAGGTCCTTGGAAACAGGTCTCTGATTGGTTATTAATATTCACGCGTTTTTGTTCTAACTGCAAGCGAAGCAGGTTGAAGTCGCAGGTCTTCGCTTGCATCTCGCGGTTTCCGGTGCTTCGCGCGTGTCTCGCTGCGTTAGCGTTTTCACGCGACGAGCGTTTGTCGAGAGCGCTCTTTTATAAGCAAAAATGTTTTACAGTATTCTATAAAGATATTCAGTAAATTCTAATTTCTAATAACTACTGGTTATAGTTCGGGCTATAACATTGCAATAATAATTCAAAAGAAGTAGTGCAAAATGTATAATTACTGAAAACATTATATACAATACACCATATACCATCTTAAAAATAACACCAACAAAAATTGATAAAAAAGAAGATGAACAAGTAATACTTAAATCTCCAGAAAGAAAGAAATATTCGAAATTCAATAAAAATTCTAACAAGAAGTCTGTATCATTTTCAAATTTATCAAGCTATAGTAAGTGGTAAAAAATAAATAATCTTAAATATAAAGATTTTAAATGTTAGCTAACAATATTGCTTTATGCTCATAAATTATGATTACTAATTTATTTTAGAAATTAATGTGCTTAGAATGAAATATCTTTTAGTTGTACTTATGTACGAGTACATACTAGATATTTTAACTTTTGATACTGATATTTTTGTTTTTATTTTAGATAGCAATAATGAGAGTTTAGAAACAAATATAACTGAAAATATTAGTGAATACAAACCAACTGATGAAACTCAATGTTTATCAGAATCTAATAATACAGAAATAATGGCAAATATGAAAAATAATACTAATGAAATAAGCAGTGCATCCGAAAATGATGAATATAGGCAATTCAAATTTAATGTTCCTGGAAATAGTGCATGTAATGATTTTGAATTAACTGCTGAAATGTCAAAAGGTCCTAAAGGTAACAACAAAAAGAATTTTTGTATATTTTGCCATACTCTACAAAGTAAAATAGCGCGTCATTTGGAAAATAAACACCGTGATGAGAATCAAGTGAAAGATTTCTTAAATTTACCAAAAGGTTGTGCTGAACGTTTGCATAAAATAGCTAGTATAAGAAAAGAAGGAAATTTTATTTTCAACGCGACAAAGGAGTATAATCATGGTAGGTTGATAACTATTAGGAGACCGTTTCAAAAAACGAAACAGAATGGTACGAATTTTGTTAATTGCCCTTACTGTAAAGGGTTTTATGCACGAAATAATTTAAGACATCATGTCCAACAATGTAATAAGAATGAGAATTCAAATTCGAATTCTTCTAGAAGAATTTTACAAGATGCTCGAAGAGCTCTTGGCAGATATCATCCAGAAGCAAGCAGACGAATAAGAGAGATATATTGAGTAGAAATATTGCCTATTTTACAAGAAGATGAAATAACAAAAGCTACAAGATATGGTCGTGCAATTATTCTGTATGGAAGTAATATGTGCAAAAGCCAAGTTCATGAACATCAGAATAACTAATATATACGGGCTCAACTACGTCTCCTAGGTCGTTTAGTATTAGCTTTAAGAAATCGAAATCCCGATATTAATACTTTAGCTGCTGCATATGCTCCACAATTTTATCGAATAGTCATTGAGGCAATCAATAACGTTGCAGAATTTGATTACAAAACAAATATGTATAAACATCCAACTAATGCATTTACTCTCGGCACCTGAAAAAGATCGGTAAAATCTTAGATGTTACATATATGATGGACAACGATTTAATAAAGCGAAAACAAGTTGAAGATTTTATGAAGATTTATGATGTAGATTTTAGTGGAACTGTAAATAAAGTAGTAATAGAATCTCAAACAAAAATGAAACGACAAAAAAAAATAGTATTGCCTCGAACAAGTGATATTAAAATTCTGAGTAATTATTTGAAAAAAAAGATGGATAAGAATAGTAAAACATTATCAAAAGAATTTTCATATGGAACCTAGAAATCATTAGCTGAGGTAACCATAGCCATTCAAGTATTTAATCGTCGCAGAGCCGGAGAAACAGAAAGGATTTTAATTAATGACTATAAAAACTATCAGTGTGCCTGTGGGACAAATGCAATGTGTAAATCTTTCAAACAAACTGATAAAACTCATAACTATGTTAGATTCACTATTCGCGGAAAATTGAATAGAACAGTTCTAGTGCTATTAGATACGCAAATGTTAAAAAGTATTGAACTCTTGTTACAATTTCGGAAGGATGCTAAGGTGCCACCAAGTAATCCTTTCTTGTTCGGATTACCTAGTGTTAATAAAAGACACTATAAACATTTACGAGCTTGTAAATTAATGAGAGATTTTGCAAGTGAATGTGGAGCAAAAAATATTTCCACGCTTCGTGGTACTGCCTTACGCAAGCATGTTGCAACAAAATGTGTGGATTTGAACTTGTCAGATAATCAAGTGACAAGGGTAGCAAACTTTATGGGTCATCATGAACACATTCATAAGGAGATTTATAGGCAATCCGTTGCTAAAGTTGATATATTAGAAATGTCAAAGATTTTAGAAAAAGCTCAAGGCGCGGATACAGCTTCTAACGAAACTAATATAACTATGAACAGTGAAAACAATAATCTTTCTTTCAATAATCAAGGTTAGCAACTGTTATAACTTTAATTAAGAGTTTAACTATCATTAATTTAAGAGTTTTATTACCACTAATTATATATTGTATATATTACCACTAATTGTATATTTGTTTATCAGACGTATCACAGATATTTGTCGATATAAATGAAGCATCTGCTGATGAAGCATCTAGTGAAGTATCTACTGATATTTCAATAGAAGAAAAGGAAAAAAAGGAAATTTGAAAAAAAAGAAACAGAAAACAAAGTCGAAGAAAATTACACAAAATAAAGAAAAATAAAATACAATAAAAAAAATACAGAATATACAGAAAAAGAAGGATAAAGGTAAATTATGTTAATTACTTTTGATTATTAATATTTCTGTTTTATGTAAACATGAACTTCTTTAAAGAAAAATTATTAATAATATTTGAATTTAACACAGGAAGCAAACAGGTCTTAAATCCACGAAAAAAACAAAATATATATTCCAAAAACAAAGGTCTAATTTATCGTAAGTGCATGTATATCACAATAATTTCTATCAATGTGTATATTGACAATCAAAAGTTTTTTTCATTAGATATTCATACTTAAATAAGAATATTAGCTTAAACAAAATAAATATTTCAAAATTTAGATTTATCTTTTTCTCTCTTATATATACTTTTTGATTTCATATTATTTCAATATTATAACTATATTATAACTATATTAGAACTGTTCTATTTCTATATTATAATTATTTTTCTTTCATTTTTAATAGGAAATCACTCGGATAGTGACATATCAGATTATGTAATGAACACGAGCTCAAACAGCTCTAATGAGAGTATAGTCCATGGAAACAAAAAAAAGAAACAAAAAAATCAATCATATAACTATATGAGTAGATGTTATGTATATCAAAATCTACTTCATTAATTTTATATTATAAATTATATTTGCTTTGCAGCCCGTGAACCATATAAAAAGAAACAACGGTGGACAAATGAAGAGATAGCAGATGCAAAAGCTTATTTTTCAAATTATATACGTAAAGGAAAATTGCCACCGTTGCCAGAAATAGAAAATGTTAAAATGACATATAACATCTTAAAAGATAGAAAACCGGATGTGATAAAATCATGGATTCACAATCAATTTAAAGAAACTAAACTAAACTTTTAAGTAAAATGATATACCTTTATGATTTAACTTCGGTAAAACTAATTTTCATAAAATTTTTGTTTTTAAGTTTTTGTCATTGCATTCTAATTACTAAAATTCTCAATATTCAAGTATATTCGTTTTTTATGCAGTAATAAAGATTAAAACTACATTTAAAATAATCTTAATATTCTAATATCTTTTAAGTAAAGTAACATACATTTATCATATATTATATTTCATATAGTATTAAGTAATAAGATAGATAATTATTATATTTTTCAAGGTTAAAGAATTTTTAAACGACCAACTGGCTAGTGATAATGCGTTTATTTAAATATCGTTACGTTTCGACCCTATATCGGGTCCTCTTCAGACTGAATAACAAAGAAAAATTATGACTTATAGTCGTTGTATCTGTCTACGACATGAATTACATAATGATATGAGACAATATAACATATAATATCTATAACAAATAATACCTTACAATCCGCAAATTCTATAACTCTTTTGTGTCAGTATGTGAAATGACCGTACGTGAGTGGAAATTCCGTCATCATTTTACACTGTGACTAGATAAGTTTAACCTATGCTGGTATAAGTTAGAATGTTGAGATATGTGAAAGTGTTATAAACACTAACATAATACAAACATGACGATAACAATATTCATTAGTCAAGGATATTAAAATACGTTAAGAATAGTGTCATAAATAGCGTTCAAATTATCCGTATCCTTCTGCAAGTTAATAGCGTCTCTATGTTTTCTTATACAGATCATTTCGCTAATTTCTCTCTTTTTCAAATTACATTCGTTGTGTAAGATTGATACAGACGTCCAATCAAACTCATGATTTTGTGAAACTCTATGCTTACTAACTATGGAATGATTACTCTGGTGTTTCTTGATATCACTTCTATGTTCTTTTATGCGCGTTTCAAGATGTCGTTTTGTTTGCCCGATGTAACAAGACCCACAGTCATTACAAGAAATCTTATAGACAATATTCGTTCTTTTGTTAGGTTCAAGTTGATCCTTACCTTTTTTAATCAAAGTATCTTGTTTATTTGGTACTGTGTGTAAGATCTCTAAGCCGTAATTATTTAACGTTCGACAAATCTCCTCACTTAAGCCCTTAATATATGGAAAAACCACACACTTTGAGGAATCAAAACTTTTTTTAATATTTGTACGTTCCTCATTCATTGAGTATAGATATTTTAATCTTTTATTGATAATCGTATTATATAATTGTATAGGGTAACTATTATTAAATAAAATTTGTTTAATAGTCGAAATATTCTTAACATGAAAACGTTTATCAGAGAGTAAAATCGCTCTGTCTGTGAGATTAACTATAGTATTAATTTTGTATTTGTGTGGATGGCTAGAATAATAATTAATATATCTACCCGAAAAGGTTGGTTTTCTGTGCCAATTAGTGATAAGGTTATTATTGCATCTTATGACTTTAGTGTCCAGAAATTCGAGCCATTCTTTTCAAGCTCATACGTAAACTTTAATCTAGGATGATAGTTATTAAAACTATATAAAATCTCATTAATGCCATGCCTTGGAATGATTGCAAAGATGTCGTCTACATATCTGCAATAGATAGAAATCTTAAATGGTAGTGTTAAAAAGCACTGAGATTCAAGGTCATCCATGACCATGCCCGCAAGAACAGGAGAAAGAGGGGACCCCATCGGCATACCAAATATTTGTTCGTAAAACTCCCCGTTGAAACTAAAACTAGTGGAATCGATGATGAATTCCAACGCAAATAAAAATTGGTCAATGGAAAACCTAGTATGTTGTGAAATCAAGTTCCATCTATTTCTAATGGCCAAGATGACTAATATTATATTTTTATTTCTATGTTCTGCATTATTCCTGTAATTATTTGTATTATGTTTATAAATATTAATTATTAATATTTATAATTATTAATTTAATATTTATATACCTTTATGATTTAACTTCGGTAAAACTAATTTTCATAAAGTTTTTGTTTTTAAGTTTTTGTCATTGCATTCTAATTACTAAAATTCTCAATATTCAAGTATATTTGTTTTTTATGCAGTAATAAAGATTAAAACTACATTTAAAATAATCTTAATATCCTAATATCTTTTAAGTAAAGTAACATACATTTATCATATATTATATTTCATATAGTATTAAGTAATAAGATAAATAATTATTATATTTTTATTTCTATGTTCTGCATTATTCCTGTAATTATTTGTATTATGTTTATAAATATTAATTATTTATATTTATAATTATTAATTTAATATTTTGCATTGCATTACTGAATATACAAATATATGTTTGTTATTTTATAAAAGATTTTATAAAAGTTAATACTAAATAAAATTATATAATATGAAGAACTTGACAAGGAGAGTTTTTTTGCAATATTGAATATTATATATGTAATTCCTATTATAAATTTTATATTACAGCCATATTTTCTTATGTTTTAAGTTTTAAGGTGTAGCAAATTTATAGGCATTCTTGAATATACGAGCTTGTTTTGGGACCAGTAATTTTTTTTTAAATTTACAGTGCCAATCTATATAAATCTTAATTTTATACTAATACTATTATACTTTTAAAGATATTGCAATTATATTTTGATTATATAATTAGATATCAAGAGTTGAATTTTGGATTAAAACAATTTTAAGAATAATAATTAAAAATGATTAATTTTTTCTTCTCTCAATATTATAATGTATAATGTAATGATATTATACTGATTTTAATTTGAATGGATTTTTATTCTTATTTTATTAAAAATTTATATCAATTTTATATAGAAGGCTTCAGCTTCTACAGCATTCAGTTTTTTTTCATAACATTCTATTTTATCAAATTGATATATTCTTATGTTTAAAATATAGCAAGTTTATTTGCATTCTTGAACATACGGCATGTTCCGGAACTGATAAAAAATTTTTAAATATGTTTGTCATTGAATGAATGTCAAGTCCGACGGTCATCAACCACCTCCAGAGAAAGCACGGTGACCACGTTCCCGTCAAGGTGGCCGGATCAATCGTTGCTTTTGGAGGACGAACACACAGATTCCGGAAATGGCAGGCGAGAATGAGCACCACGGATTTTGTTTCTTATCACCATTTACTTTATTTATTTCACAAGGAAGAGTAAAGCTTATGGTTTGTCAAAGTTTAATCGCAGGATTTCGATCTTAACAAGGCTGGCCTCAGTGAACACTTGTCGGAGAAACGAGATTCGCGTCGGATTAGCCTTTATGCGCTTTGGAGACGACTACCACGTGTCTCACTATTGTCGATCGCGTGCGCCGCGTTGTGATACCTGTGCAATTTACGTGACCGCTTGGCGTTGCTCTTTTCGTGGGATAACGGAGCAGTTTTGGCATCGAGCGGTCGTCGCAAAACTCTATGATAAACGCCCTCACAAACTGAGATATTCTTTTGGTTTAATACGTAGCAAAAGACGACGTTTCGGACATACGTCCGCTAGCGTTCGTGATCACGTGTCGAGAGAGCGATCGCGGTACGTCTCGGTCGCTGTCGAACGCCGATCGCGGTCGCACGCGGAATTAAATTTCGATGAGTGTTGTCGATGATTGCCTCGCGATGTCGCATGGCGATTGACGCGTCGACCATACGATTTCCATCAATTGATGGAAATCGTATGGTCGACTCGTCAATCGCAATGACTCGAAATTACAGTACACTCAATTCTCTCACGCGACAATTTTTAAATGGCTAATCTTAAACATAACCGCCCGCTTCGGATTATTGAATCCGACGATTTGTATAATTGAGTATCGTGCAGGTGCGGCACCGCCCGCCATGACCAGATGCGTAACATAGAAGTATTAAATTATTTAATAGGAACATGAAACAATAAACAAAATTATCTTAAATGTATTACTTAGTACGAGTCTGGTTACCGGGATTAAGGTTCTGGTTTAGCGCGAATCGTATGACGTTGGTCTTGAAGTAGACCCCTATTGCGTTTGCAACGAAGGCGAAGCACTCTCTGAAGTGTTCGCGCATGGAGGTTCACCGCTCTCGTGATTGATATCCACTGGCAAGAAACACAACTTTGTAATGAGTCGCTTATAAACGGATCGCGCTGTTTTTACAGTTGCGATTTATCCCGTCGGGACCTGGATGACACGCTGTGATTCGTCCGAGTTCCCATTGACTTGGAGGAGTTAACGGGTTGTACAAGAGAACTATTCGTCCTATTTGCGCTAGTCGCTGAACGGTACGCCATTTTGGTCGTTGTTGGAGTGAATGCAGATAGTTGTTGAGCCAGGCCTTTCAGAAGCGGTCACGCAGCTGACTGAGTAACTGCCAGCGGGTGAGGCGATTTTCCTTTTCGTGGAGTAATGTTGGTTCGGGCACCGATTTAAACGCGGATCCAATTAAGAAATGTCCTGGAGTTAATGCTGTGTAATCTTCAACGTTATCCGAATTTGGTGCGATGGGACGAGAGTTGAGACATGCCTCAATTTGACAAAGCAAAGTCGCCATCTCCTCAAATGTTAACGTGTGTGTACCGATGACGCGTTTTAAGTGGTACTTGACGCTGCGTACCCCGGCTTCCCATAAACCGCAAAATGCGGAGCGGACGGGGGGAGAAAACGCCACACTACGGCGTCTTCCGATAATTTTGTTACGAGCGTCGGGTCTTTGATTGTTGCCTGCCAGGCCAATGAGAGCTCATGCTGAGCGCCTCGAAAAGTGGTCGCGTTATCGGAGTACATAAACTGGGGATGTCCCCTGCGGGCACAAAAGCGCTGATAAGTTGCTAGGAACGCAGCTGTCGTGCAATCGCTTACAAGCTCGAGATGTATGGCACGAGTGGCCATGCAGACAAATAATGCAATGTACGCCTTATGACTCTTTTGACCCCGTCCCGGAGCGTAGCGAATAAGGAGTGGTCCAGCGTAATCCACTCCGCAATGAATGAACGCGCGAAGCGAGGGACGCACGCGAAAAGAGGGTAAATCCGCCATTAATTCGGTAGCTGTTTCGGATCTGTACCGCGCACATCTTACACAAGAATGCACCACTGTTCGGATTATCGGCCGCGCGCGTAGCAACCAATAATCGCCTCGTAACAGTTACAACGTGAGCGATGGGCCTGCGTGTTGGGCTTGTAAATGAATAGCTTGCACAATCAATTTAACCAGGGGGTGTGACGCAATAATAATGGGATGTTTTGCCTCGTCTGAAAGCTCGGAGTATCGTAATCGTCCGCCTACACGAATTAACCCTTTTTCATCAATAAACGGAGCGAGCGCCGCCAATCGACTTCGTTTTGAAACGGCCTTATGCGATTGCAATCGGTGTTGTTCGTCGAAAAAGAGCTCTGTTTGGATAAATCGAAGCCAGTAAATTCGTGATTGAGAGAGCTCGGCTACGGAGAGCGCGATCGATGAAGCGAATAACGCCGAAGTGTTTACGCGAGATTGATTTTTTTGGCATTGTTTAATAAAGCGCATCATGTAGGCGGTAACGCGCAAAAGTTTTCGCCATGACGAATAGCATTTCGCGAGATCCCAGTCGTCGAGTGGAACGCTGTGATGGGCAACGAGGGACCTTATTTCGGCGAGGGTTTCCTGAGATTCCCCTGCGGCGACCGGCCAACGATCGGGAGACAGCAACAACCACTCCGATCCATTCCACCATAGAGAACAATGTTCCAAATCCGCGACTGACCGTCCGCGTGAGGCTAAATCGGCTGGATTTGTGGTCGTAGGAACATAATGCCAGATCGCGGCAAGAAGCTGTGTTTGGATTTCACTAACACGATTCGCTACAAAAGGTTTCCACTTTGCAGGATGATGTCGAATCCAAGCGAGAGTTATCATTGAATCTGTCCAACAGTGGCACGGAACACCTTTTAACGAGAGAATGTCTTGTATGTAAACCGCGCACTTAACTAGTAACAAGGTGGCTGATAACTCTAACCGTGGGATACTCATGAGTTTGAGAGGAGCGACTTTAGATTTTCCTAGCAGGTGCTTTTAACTGTTCCGTCTAGATTACAAATGCGTAAATAAATGACCGCGCCGTATGCTGAGACTGACGCGTCCGCGAATCCATGAAGTTCGCAATGAAGGTTTTCCGTTCCTTGTCCTGTCCAACGAGGAACTTGACTTTGACGCAACAGGGGGAGTTCGTCGCAATAAGCTTTCCACTGTTTTAGTAAATCGTCGGGCAGGTTATCATCCCAGTTACTGCCGTGTAGCCAAAGTCTTTGCATAATAATCTTAGCTGTGATTGTAACGGGCGTGACCCACCCAAGGGGATCATACATCCTTGCTATTGTAGAGAGAATGGTACGCTTGGTTGGTACGAGAGGTTGAGATATGAAGGTTTGAAAGCGGAAGGCGTCTCGTTCAGGATTCCAAGCAATACCTAGTATTTTGAGGTTTTCTTCTGAAAAGAGTTTATCGCTAGCTAATCCGTGATCAGTCAGATCAATATCACTAACTAGCGTTGGACAATTACTTGCCCATTTACGTAATTGGAAACCAGCTGTTTGAAGCAGCTGCGTCACTTGATTTCGAGTTTGGGTAACGAGCGGTTTGTCATCAGCGCCGAACAAACAATCGACATAGATATTTTCTTGAAGTGCGGGGATAGCTAGAGGGAAACGCCTACCCTCGTCCTGCGCAAGTTGATCTAACACCTTAAGAGCTAGGTAAGGTGCACATGCGGTTCCATAAGTTACTGTCCGCAGACGGTACTCCTTGACGACCTCGTCCTCGGGAAATTGCCATAGGATGCGTTGATAATCTGTGTCGCGTGTATCCACCTGAATTTGGCGATACATTTTTGCTATGTCGGCGGTGTATACATAGCGATGTTGACGCCAGCGGAAGAGGATTGCTACAATATCTTGTTGCAATTTTGGACCTATCAATAAGTGATCATTCAATGAAAGACCGTTAGTTGTTTTATGAGACGCGTTGAAGACAACGCGTAATCGAGTTGTAGAGCTTGTATCGCTAACGACTGAGTGGTGGGGAATATAGACGACTTGTGAAGCGCTAGACTCGTCCGATGAGACCTGCGTCATGTGACCAAGATGATAATATTCGCGTAAGAAAGTATGATAGTCGTTTGCTTGATTAGGATGTCGTTTTAGCTTGTTTGCCATTGAACGGAATAATTGCATAGCGGAAGCTTTTGACTCTCCGATGTCGATCGGAGGACCCCGTTTGAACGGGAGTCTTACAATATATCTGCCGGAAGAGTCGCGTGTATGTGTCGTTTGAAAGTGCTTTTCGCATTGTTTTTCTTCAGTAGTGAGGACAAAAAGGAGGTTCTTCAACTTCCCAAAACTGCCGCAATTGCGTTGACAGGTCGTCAGACGCACAGCAGTGATGCGCTGTTAAAACGCGCTGAGATGAAACGTCTAATAAGGTTGGTCCGGATAAAATCCAGCCGAAGATTGTGTTCTGAGCGACAGGTTCATTTAAGGCGCGACGACGAACTCCTTCTAGCAAGGTGGATCCATACAAATCCGCACCAACGATAATATCAATTTTATCGGTACTAGAGGGAGTGTGATCAGCAAGTTCCAATCCTTTCAGATAGTCTAACGATTGAGTACTATTCGCTCTTGGGGGTATATACGTTGTGAGTGATCTCAGGACAAGCGTGGAGGCGGAATACGACGGATCTCGTCCTGAGCGCGACGAAAGAGTGACGCCTACCGCATGCTGGGTCGCAATCGAGGCGCCTCCGACCCCGGATATCGCAATCGAAACGTGGTTTCTCTTTAAGCGTAATCGCTGTGCTAAACGCTCCGTTACTAATGTAACTGCTGAACCTTGATCGAGCAGAGCGCGAAACGTACCATATCGTCCGTCGGAACTACTTACTCTAATCCACGCGGTGGCTAACAAAATACCGGAATTGCTTACGCGTGAATCTGAGAGCAAATGCGAAGTGACTTTATTTTCTTCCGCAGGTTTACCTTCAGTAGGTATCATTGAATTTGTATCAGATAGAGACGGTCGAGCGTCATCGTGCAATAAAGTGTGGTGTGACTTTTGGCACAGCCGACATAAATATTTACTAGGACATTCCTTTCGCAAGTGTTTGCTGCTTAGACAATTAAAGCAACGACGCAGTTTGTTTACAAACTCGCGTCGTTGACTGATTGATTTAGTTTTGAAGTCTGTGCAGGCGGACAATACGTGAGGTTGTTTACAAATCGGACATTTCGTGGTAATTGCGACGTGACTTTGTACAACCGCTTTGTTATTGATTTTTCGTTGAGGAAGAGTGAATGGTAAAATGTTTTCGAGAGCTCGAATTCTCGCGCCGCGAGAAATTCATCAAGGTTTTCGTACGATGGATAATCAGCGGCGTTGCCTAGATGCAACTCCCACGCTTTACGAGTTGTTTTATCTAAACGTTGAGATATAAGGTAAACTAAGAAGTCATTCCAATAATCGACTGGTCGACCGAGGTTCCGCAGTGCTTGAATGGTCATTGAGGTCTTATCACGCAAGGTGGTCAGCTCCGATGCTGACTCCGTCGTAATGCTCGGCATTAAATGCAACGCGTTTATATATTCGTGGACGAGCCGGCGTTGATTATCATATCGTGATGATAAGATTCTCCACGCGACCTTAACATTAGCTTCCGTAATTGGTAAAGTCTTAACTAAATCGCTCGCTTCGCTTTTCAAGCATGACAAGAGGTAATGCATCCGCGTAATGTCGGACAAATCGACATTATTAAGCACTACGAACGTGAAGTGGTCTCGAAACGTCTCCCACTCGATGAATTCGCCACTGAACTTGGGGAGGGTGATGCGGGGAAGAGACGGCGCGGCACGTGCTTCTGTGGTTGTTGAAGTGCTGCGATTTGAACCGTCTTGTGATGAACCTTGAGCTGGATGAGTTAGTTGTTGAAGGCGGTCCGCCATGTAATCCAAGGCTTCGAAAAAGAGCTCCTCGCAATCCAAAAACTGTTCCTCGGTAAAATACGTATTCTTGCTCCGAAGCTCTGGGGTCGATGAAGCAAGAAGTTGTGCATGATTTTGTTCACTCTTACTAAAAGACGTTTTTAACAATATCATACGTTGTTCTACCGCAGCAGCGGATAATTTTGCCTTACCGATCTTCTTAAAATTAATTAAAGCACGCTCAATAGAATTCATAATAGCTAGCTGTTTTTCGATGAGTTCCTCCATCTTGTGACGATGTAATCGAACCCTCGTTACCTTGTAGAATCGTTAACTCGAGCGAACGGAAATCTTGGCGCAAGTCTGGTCTTCAACACGACCGGAAATTCTTGCTTGATTTAAGGAGGATTATCTTGTCGACCCGGAGAATCTTCCCTTTACAGCGGCGGATATCTTCTGCCAGACTCGCCGCGTCGCGTTCTCTCAAATTAGATAAGCACACAATTATTAGAAAGTGATCCGAAACTCGGTTAAGAAGTGGGTACTCAACTCACCGTAGAAATTTATCCGGCTCGAAGGACCAATTTTATGTTCGTCATTGAATGAATGTCAAGTCCGACGGTCATCAACCACCTCCAGAGAAAGCACGTTCCCGTCAAGGTGGCCGGATCAATCGTTGCTTTTGGAGGACGAACACACAGATTCCGGAAATGGCAGGCGAGAATAAGCACCACGGATTTTGTTTCTTATCATCGTTCACTTTATTTATTTCACAAGGAAGAGTAAAGCTTATGGTTTGTCAAAGTTTAATCGCAGGATTTCGATCGTAACAAGGCTTGCCTCAGTGAACACTTGTCGGAGAAACGAGATTCGCGTTGGATTAGCCTTTATGCGCTTTGGAGACGACTACCACGTGTCTCACTATTGTCAATCGCATGCCGCGTTGTGATACCTGTGCAATTTACGTGACCGCTTGGCGTTGCTCTTTTCGTGGGATAACGGAGCAGTTTTGGCATCGAGCGGTCGTCGCAAAACTCTATGATAAACGCCCTCACAAACTGAGATATTCTTTTGGTTTAATACGTAGCAAAAGACGACGTTTCGGACATACGTCCGCTAGCGTTCGTGATCACGTGTCGAGAGAGCGATCGCGGTACGTCTCTGTCGCTGTCGAACGCCGATCGCGGTCGCACGCGGAATTAAATTTCGATGGGTGTTGTCGATAATTGCCTCGCGATGTCGCGATCCATCAATTGATGGAAATCGTATGGTCGACTCGTCAATCGCAATGACTCGAAATTGCAGTACACTCAATTCTCTCACGTGACAATTTTTAAATAGCTTATCTTAAACAAAATATATTGTACCTTTCTTTATATTTTTCTATATAAATCTCAATTCTAAACATATAAATACTACTTTGAAAGATCATTTCAATTATATAAGTAAATATTAAAAACTAATCTTTGGATTGACCTTTGATTGAAATTGTTAAAAATTATTAGTCTGAAAGTTTGGTTCTCTTCTCTCTCGGTATTATGTATAATGATATTTTTGATTTTGCTTTTAATTAGATTTTTATTATTTTTCATTGAAACGATATCATTTTTATTTAAAAAAAGCAGCTGTTGAACCTAAAATTGAGATTTTTCTCTATATAATTCTATCGTCACTACTCCTGTGTTTTACGATGTAGCAAAATATGTATCCTTGAATATATGGCATGTTCCGGGACCGTTAAATTTTTTTTAAATCGAGATGCCTATCTTTCTATATAAATCTTAATTCTAAACAAATAAATACTACTTTGAAAGATATTTCAATTATATAATTATATGTTAAGAGTTAGTCTCTGTATTAAAACGATTTGAAGATTATTTTAATTATTATTTATAGTTAGATTAATAATTTATTATTAGTTAATTTGTTTCTCTTTCTCTCATATATTTTCTTAACAAATCAACAATTTTAGTTTGACTAAATTTTCATTATTTGTATCCTTCTATATATATAACTCTTATTTCTAGTAAAATCAATGGAGGCCTCGTTTGAGCTAAATAATTTTTTATTAAAACATGATATTTTATTTTAATATAGCTTTTGTAAACTTCTCAATCTTTTAAGGTTTTCTCATATTATGCTGAACATCTCAAATATGTTTGTTTTTTTATAAAAGTTTTTATAAAAGTTAAAATAAATAAAATTATATAATATGTGTGAGTGTGGACTCTCTCTCTCTCTCTCTCTCTCTCTCTCTCTCTCTCTCTCTCTCTCTCTCTCTCTCCCCCTCTCCCTCTTCCTCTCTCTCTCTCTCTCTCTCTCTCTCTCTCTCTCTCTCTCTCTCTCTCTCTCTCTCTCTCTCTCTCTCTCTCTCTCTCTCTCTCTCCCCCTCTCCCTCTTCCTCTCCCTCTCCCTCTCCCTCTCCCTCTCCTTCTCTCTCTCTCTTGTTCGAATTGTTCAATATTGAATATTATATATTTAATCCGTATTATAATTTTTATATTACAACGATATATTGTGTTTTAAAGGTGTTGTGTGCCTCGAGCAAGGCACTGGGGTTGCGCCGAATTAAGGATGAGGATCCTCGGGTCGTGCAGGACTTCGTAGGAAGTTAGGAGTGTTGTACTCTTTTCTTTCTCTTAAAATACACTTTTATTTCTGATTAAATTTGGTTTTCACTTTATTTCTCGTTATTTCTTTAATTAAATATTCGCGTAACATTCAAGGTTTGGCTAGCGAGCGTTTATTAGTAATTCTTCTTAATGATTCAGATTTTTATTAGTGAGTCTCGTCCTGATGTTCCGGATTCTTATTAGCGACTCCGTCTTGGTGTTTAGGAGTTTTATTCGAGACTGCCTTCGCGGGCGGGCTCTCCGTCTTATATCTTCTTTTGTTCTTTGATTTTCAACGGGCGAGGCCCTTGGAAACAAGTCCCCGATTGGTTAATAATATTCACGCGTTTTTGGTCTAAATGCAAGCGAAGCAGGTCGAAGTCCCTGGCCTTCACTTGCAGCTCGCGATTTCCGTGCTTCGTGCGTGTTTCGCTGCGTTAGCGTTTTCGTTCGACGAGCGCTTGGCTAGAGCGCTCGTTTATAAGTAAAAATGTTTTATAATATTCTTATTCCTAATAATTACTGGTTATAGTTCGGGCTATAACATCCCTCCCCCATAAAAAAAAGAAAAACGGAGGTACGAAGTTTTTCGCTTTCTTATCTTATTTTTGTTAAGATTATTTCTAATGCTACGTACAGTTATAATTCCCGTTTACATTATAGTATTATAATCGTTTCTTATTTCTAAAATCTAGTACTTTGGCTTTGTTAATTCTAAGCGATGCTGCAGCGTTGCAGATTAATAGTGTGAGTGTCCTGTGATAATATATTAAGTGTTAATTTTATCTTTAATGGTTTTGGTTCGCAATTTTTATTATCAGGTGAAGTAAGTATTAGTTTTCTATAACTAGTTTTAGTCTATTCGCATGCATGTACACTGCTTTTCTTCCCTTTTTTACTATGTAGTTCACGTTGGAGTTCTTTTTTGGTAATTACGTTGACGGGCGAGGTGTCGGCGCGCGTGTTTGAGTCATGAGTGTCGCCCGTGTGTATTGTATATATTTTGTGTGCGTTATCTTCACATATGTCTTCTACGGTTACGAGCGGCGTACTAATCTCTACCGTTTCATCGGTCATATTAATTATACTGACGGGGCACACAAAATTTTTTGGTTTTACCAGGCTTCGTCCGATATATATTCCCGGTGCTGTTTCTTCGGCCTTTATCACGCCTATCTTATTACGATTCGTTGCCGCTTGTATTATTGTTTCGCTACGCGGTTTTAATTGAATTTTATTGTACGGTCGTAATTTTAATATGGCATTTCCTATTTGAATCTCCTGTTTTTTGTAATCGCACGCGACTTGTTTTTGTAGAAAATCCATTCCTATGATCCCTTCGTATTCCATTGGGAAGTCGTCCTTTACGACATAAATGGCGTGTTTGATTTTTCGGCTGCCTAGGTCGATAGTCGCGTAAAATTTTCCTATTGTTCGCGCTTTATGCCCGGTTATGCCGATCAAAGTAATTTTGTCGTTATATATCTCTGTTTTGCCTTTTAAATGTTTGACCTTTATTAGAGAGACAGTAGCTCCAGTGTCGTAGAGCATGTTAATTTTGCCGTTCTTTACTTCGCATATAGGTAGAGTTATCAAGTTCAGGCTTGCTGCTCCACGAGACATTTGTCGCACGTGTGTTACCTGATATTCTATCGCGCGTGTCTTTTTATTCTTTTCTTCTTGCTGTTCTTCCTCGTCACTGCTATACTCGGATTCGGTATTTCTTTTTCGCGATTGCGGTTTCTTACGGTTTTCAATTTTATTAATGCTTCGCGATTTTTTATTATCGGTTCCCTTATCGCGGTCCGGTGTATTTGTTTCCGGCCTTCCATTTAAAGTCCAACACTCGTCGCGATTATGTCCGCGTTTTTTGCAATAATTGCAGAATTTCTCTACGGTATTTGCGCGAGGGGGCTTGTCCGGTTTGGGGAGTGCGTATGTACTGTTGCGGCAATCGCGTCCATAATGCCCCGATTTTCCGCATTTATAACATTGTGTACGTGGAATTGGTTGCGAGTCACTTGATTCGGCTTTATGTTTGTCCTGAGACCGAGGGTTTTCGAGAAGTTTTTCTTCTTCGCCCGCGCCGGTTATCGCTTCCTGCAGTGTCGTATATCGTTGCGCTCGAACGAGAATTTTGAGGTCGCTTCGGAGCCCGATTTGGAAGTTAATCAATGCTTGGTGTTTAATTGTTTGGTGAATAGCGCGTTTAAACATGGGGGGGTGGTCTTTCCCTTCAATCATGGAATTGTATAACTTCATGGCCAATAGGTCGACGCGTTGGCCGAAATCATGCGCGTTTTCGTTCGTTTTTTGTTTTAACGAGTTGAATTCTAATTGTAGATGCATCGTGCTCTGTTTTGTTTGGTAACATTCTTCTAATTGTTGTTTGAGTTCTTCGTACGTTTGGATATCATGCGTTTCAAAATCTTGCATGGCCTTTCCGTCTAATTTTGTATATAATATTGCTTGAATTAATGACTCTTCGTCCGCGGGATTTATGTTCTGCATGGCATATGTGCACGCGTTTAAAAATTTTTGAAGCTTCTGTTGCGAAGTTCCGTCGAAGTCTGGGATCATTGTCCTTGCTTCTTTCAGGGTTAAATATCGCGAAGAGGTACTGCGTCGGTTCTTGATATCATTTTCGGATCTTCCGTACGTGTACGTTGCGTTGGGGTCGTCGTTGTATGTTTCGCGGCGATCCGTGTATCGGTTTCCCTCGGGGCGGTACCCGTATCGCGTCTGTCGTACTTCTCTCATATTTGCAGGGCGATCGTTTATTTGGTCGCGTAAGGAATCTACTTCTGTTCTCAATTCCCGGATTTCTTGTATGAGCTCAGTGAGTAGGGCGTTATTCGGATCGGATACTGGACGTCCGGCGTCTGCATAACACGCGGCGGCATTACCGTCGATTATTGATCGTAAGTGTTCGATTTCCCTGTCGACATCTTCAGGGGGGGCATTCCGCGTCGGAGGGTTTCGTCTCATGTCGTCCTCGCTTTGCGTGCCTAAAACGCTATCGTCGACTGATACGGGGGAATAGTTTCTCCTAACCGAAATTCGCTCGGAAGACGCGCGATCCGAGGGACGTCTTCTTTCGTCTAAATTAGAAGGACGTACGTTTTCCTCGATAGGTTCGGCACCTGATTCTGGTGAGCTAGCGTCCGAGTAACGTCTATCTAAATTTGTGCGTACGTTATCGCGAATGGCGCGTACCGCTTCCTCGGCTACTTGTACGGGTGTTATGGAACCGAATCTACGATTAAGTTGAGCTGGTCCGCTCCAGAATCGTGGCTTAAATGAGACGCGTTTTTTAGGTCGTTCCGACATTGAGTAACTTCGGGCTTATTTCTCGACGCTAGAGGGGTTTCTCCCTTACAAGAGTATTTTTATAATAGTTAGTTTCGCGCTTACTGTCAGTTCGTGCCTTTAGTACGCTTTCGTCAAGACTATCGAAAGGGAACTTGCGTTTAACGGTGACGTTCGCGGGTAATTCAACTTCGCTTCTGTTTGAGTATTCGCTCTCTAATTTTCACGAACTCGCTCGAGTCTTTCTAAAGTTAATGGTAACGCTTGAATCGCTCACTTCGCGGAATCGCTATGTATCCACGACTTGTTTAATATCGGTTGCCGGGAGGTTTCGTGTCCTTCCGACTTTCACGCAGAAATATTATAAGGATCGGACTTACAGTATTACGGTTCGCATCGTTACGCTCTTTATCGCTCGGTACGGTTTGGCTGCTGCTAATGCAACTCGATCGCTCGTGGGCTGATAACGGCTGGCGGCTCGATGCTCGTGCTTGACACGGCAGGTCGTCGCTCCGTGATGACGCGTTGTCCGTGAGATTGTCGCAGGTCGGCGTTGTCCTTGGGACGTTGGCGATCCTACTCGATACTCAGCTGCTTGCTTATCGCTCTTCGTATTGCTTGCGTTGTCCGTCCTTCTCACACTGCACTGTGGCTTCTGCTTATTTCCGTCAGCTGTTTTTCTAACTGACGTGCCTGCTTCCACACGTTGTGTATGTGTGTATTGCGGGTCTTAATTTTTAGTATGCTGCTTTCTGTGTTGTCCGTCGATTATTTCGACGTGCCTGATTTTTCTAATTTTGGTTGTATTGTTTTTCAGGTCTTCAGATTCCTGCTGGTCCTGGCGGTCCGTCGGCGCGATCCCACCGCTGCCACCAAATTGTTGTGTGCCTCGAGCAAGGCACTGGGGTTGCGCCGAATTAAGGATGAGGATCCTTGGGTGCAGGACTTCGTAGGAAGTTAGGAGTGTTGTACTCTTTTCTTTCTCTTAAAATACACTTTTATTGCTGATTAAATTTGGTTTCACTTTATTTCTCGTTATTTCTTTAATTAAATATTCGAGGTTTGGCTAGCGAGCGTTTATTAGTAATTCTTCTTAATGATTCAGATTTTTATTAGTGAGTCTCGTCCTGATGTTCCGGATTCTTATTAGCGACTCCGTTTTGGTGTTTAGGAGTTTTATTCGAGACTGCCTTCGCGGGCGGGCTCTCCGTCTTATATCTTCTTTTGTTCTTTGATTTTCAACGGGCGAGGCCCTTGGAAACAAGTCCCCGATTGGTTAATAATATTCACGCGTTTTTGGTCTAAATGCAAGCGAAGCAGGTCGAAGTCCCTGGCCTTCGCTTGCAGCTCGCGATTTCCGTGCTTCGTGCGTGTTTCGCTGCGTTAGCGTTTTCGTTCGACGAGCGCTTGGCTAGAGCGCTCGTTTATAAGTAAAAATGTTTTATAATATTCTTATTCCTAATAATTACTGGTTATAGTTCGGGCTATAACAAAGGTGTAGCTGAATATACGGTATGTTTCCGGAACCGGTAATTTTTTTAAATTTACAGTGCCAATCTATTATAAATCATAATTCTAAACTATAACCAATACTACTTCAAAAGATATTTCAATTATATAATTAGATATTAAAAGTCGAATTTTGGATTAAAACGATTATTTAGTCAAAAAGTTTATTTTTTTCTTCTCGCAATATTATAATGTATAATAATATCACTGATTTTGATTTGACTGTATTTTTATTTTTTTTATTAAAAATTGATATCAATTTTATATTCAGAAAGTTTCTAATAAGCTTCTGCAGCATTCATCTTTCTTTTATAATATTCTGTTTTATCAAATTGAAGCGATATATTCTTATTTTTACAATATAGTAAGTTTGCATTTTTGAATATGTGGCATCTTTCAGAACCGATAAAATTTTTTTTTTTAATATTGTACTTTTCTTTATTTTGTCGCAAGATATATTTAATTCATTAAAATATTATCTAATGTGTAATTTTTTTAGGAAATTAAGATAGCCAGTCATGTCCTGTATGATATTGCTTAAAATGTGATAAATGTTTAATAAAGAATGTTTTTGTTTACTATATTATTGGTTAATAACAATCAAATCAATATGAATTATTATTCATATTTTTTGTAAAATTGCAAATTATCACACAAGAAATCTTCACATAAAATAAATCGGAATAAATTATGGAATACAGCTTCCTGTATTTTACCGGCAATAACAAAATTGAAATGAATTAATATAATAAGATATTAAATTATGTATAATAAATACTTACCTCGGAACGATATTTTAATAATATAGTTAGATTTTAAAAGCTTTGAATTAAAACAAAAAAGTTTATTTATCTTTTCTCTTGATATTACAAAAACATCAATGATATTGATTAGAATGATTAGATTTTTATTATTTTTTAATAAAACTTGATGTTATTAGTTGATTTTAATAAGACTTTTTAATTAAGCTTTTAAAGCCTTTAATAAAGCCTTAATTAAGGCTTTAAGTTTCAATTGCTTTCAAGTTTCTCTTATATTATGCTGTTTCATCATATTAAAGCGATATAGTCTTATGTTTAGAATATTGCAAATTTATTTGCATTCTTGAACATATGGCATGTTCCAGGACCTGTTTTCGATATACACTCAAAATTTTTTAATTTGCGCTATATCTTGCAGTACATATATATATATATATATATATATATATATATATACAGGGTGTCCCAGAACTGGCGAAGAAGCTTTTAATGACAGATTCTTCATGAAATTCTAAGTCGAAAAGTTCTTTACAAAAATGTGATCCAATGAATAGAATTTGAATGGTAAGGCATTGAAGTTGACGTATGGGAACGCATGAAATTCGCGCGGTCAGGAGCGTAACGGCCAAGCTCGGCACGGGTACAACATATAACTCGTGTATCGCGCCGATGCGTGTTTATCGTTACTCTATAATATTCTGTTATTAATAATATGAATTAATTATTCTCATTAATAATAATATTTATCTTTATCAATTAATAATTTTGTGTACTTGACCTACTGGTTGAATATCCTTAAACTATTTGAAATTTTTTATATTCTTCTCTGAAACTTTATTTCAATATTACACTATTATTTAATTATTCATTAACTATTTATTTATTTTTTTCTATTTTTCAATATTTATTATTTACTCATTATTTATTAATTTCAGTTATTTGAGTAATTAATTAATTAATTGATAAAATTATGATTAATTTGTTATTTATTAATTTATTTTAAATTTGTCATTTGTTAAGTTAGTCTAATCAATATCTCGCATATCCCATAGTTTAAGGATATTCAACCAGTAGGTCAAGTACAGTAACGATAAACACGCATCCGCGCGATACACGAGTTATAAGTTGTACCCGTGCCGAGCTTGGCCGTTACGCTCCTGACCGCGCGAATTTCATGCGCTCCCATACGTCAACTTCAATGCCTCACCATTCAAATTCTATTCATTGGATCACATTTTTCTAAAGAACTTTTCGACTTAGAATTTCATGAAGAATCTGTCATTGAAAGCTTCTTCGCCAGTTCTGCGACACCCTGTATATACTTATTTAGTCTGTGTCACTTTGTCATGTTTTGAATAGAAACATTACTGTCTTTCTCACTGTCATTATGTCATATACGTTTGAAGCATAAGTTACAAAAATAAATCAATTATTATAACTTTACATATAAAGGTAAACTATATTTGGATAATTCACCTTTTTATGTGCAATAATTTTATAATATGTAATCAAATCCGCCAAATACATATGTATATACTGCGACGACTTTTTTCTTCCGATTCGTGCGCGGCAAATCGGAAGAATGGAGCCGTGTCGTCTACAAAAACGAGACAGATATATTTATTAATTAATTCGCGCGGGTGAGCTAAAGTGTTGATCGCTCCGCGCGTACCGCAACGGAGACAAGGGCCGTAATTACTACTAACGATGCTTAGGGCGCCAGACGCGATCTTTCGCGCGTCAATCTGCGAAATAATCCGACGCGAAATCTTGGCCGAAAACCCGCTACGGGCCGGTCAGCTCTCCTAACGGTAGAGGGGCAGAGTGGTGTTGCAGCGAAACCAATAGATTCGAGAATAGTAAAATCGCGAATGTTAAACGCAAGTGTTACAATCTACGGGACGAGACGAGACACGAAATAGACTTGATATATTTAATACTATTGATAACAGAAATTTATTATAAAAAGAAATATAAAGAATTATAAAGAAATATACGAATTAACAAATAATACAAAATTGAGACGAAAATAACGTGTTATGACAATGCGAAAAGAATACGAAGTCCTCGCTTCGAGTATTACTAACGGTAACTGAGATTTACAAAAAAATAATAATAGAACCACGGGACGAACAATAACAACTCGTAATAAGAACAACGCTACGCAGGCGAAATCAAAAGCCAAACTAAAGCCGGTTAACAATAATCAGGAGACAGTCTCGCGCGGCGCCATCCGCTATCCTTCCGACAGCCCGTGGCCGAGATCTCGCTCTCTTTCACTCTCGCGTTCGCGCTTTCGCGTGCTCTTTCTCACGCTCGCGCTCTCTCGCCGATGGTCGCGAATATTATGTATTCTCGCTATCATAACTACGTTACACGAACTCTCTTTCCGTACGCTTTTCACTCGGATCGATAAATAATTTCGCGACGAAATCCTCACGCTACAACGACATTTACTCAATCGCACGACACAATTATACTACGACGCGACAACGCACAGTCGCGATACGTAAACCCGACCGAATCCCGGAGAGACGATAATTACGCGTACTTTAATTGACGGACTGACGGTCTCGGAAACTCTCGCCACTTAACGTCGATCGCTCGCAAACGCTAAAGCACTAAAGGTCGGGCCGAGCCCTCAAATTCCTTTAATCTATAGTCACACGAACAGCTCGCGACGACGCTAGAGTGGCTAAGGCTCGGACATACATGAACGTAATTAATATAGCGTACACGGGTAACCTCACCGATAAATACTCTCTCTTCCTGAGCACCCTTGCGTCTTCGGGACTTCGGAATCTCGGTAGCCTCGAGATCAGCTGACGCTCGGTAACGGGCACGCACCACGTAGGACAGGCAGCACAAGAGTGTCGAATCTACTGCCCCGAATCGATATCAGGACTCAATCCTGCGCGAAAGGGGTTGCGCGACCCAATTATCGCTTCGCACGACTGATCGCCCCTGCGATGTCATTGCCCTGTTTTGAGGATTGGCGTGATCCGCGCTGTAACGGCCGTGCCCTTGATTCGTCCAAATGCCAATTTTTTTCAATAGTGTTGTTTCGGATGGTTTTTATGTCCTTGTCCTGCTGTCTGTATTATTTCGTTCGGTCCTCTCGACAACGCTCCGTGTACGAAAAAAAATAAAAATAAACGCGAATTAATAATATGATTTCGGTATCGCAAGCCGTCTCTCCGGGGAAAATCGGTGGCTCTCGTGCTCTCTCTCTCGCGTGGCGCGGCCGCTCGGCCCTTGCCCCGCGATTTCGGAGTGACTCGCGTCGTGACGGCCACGTCACAATACATATAAATGTACGTACATCTGGATGTACAGACCCGGAATCTGCCTTTGTATATCATACGGCAGATTCCAGAACGTCCTGGAAACTGTCGTAGAACCTAAATTTTTTCCAGGACAGTCCTGGAAAATGCCAAATGTCTTGGAATCTGCTTATACAAAACGTCAAAAGTCCCGGAAACTGCCCCTGGACATACATATATCTATATATGCATATACGGAATATTAAATTATACAAACAATATAAAGTATAGATTAATTATTAATTATTTATAAAACAATTGCGATATCACGAATATCCTTATCCTTATTATAATTAATAAATCGATCCTGCAATTCGAAATTTTTGCTGCGCGCTTTCTTAATCTGAATTATTTAGATCTTCAAAAATATCTTCTACAAAAATATGTAACTAACAGCTGCATACTTTTTCTTAAAAACAATTATGTTTTCTTTACACTAACTGATTCCTCTCATTATTTTGTACATTATTGTTATTCTATTTACTCGATCCTGTGATACGATCGTTCTAAATCCGAATTATACTTGTTAGATATATTTGATAAATTGAACAATAAAGCATCGAACAAAATATATTTGTTTCTAAATATTTCCGAAACATTTTATGTACTATGACATATATTTACGAAAAATATTAAATTATAATTGCATTTCAAAATATAGAGATTAATTATTTATTAAAATTTATTATATTTATTAAATAATTATTAATGAATCACCGAGGGGTGAAAAGTGGCCCCGCATGTTCAGTATCTGGCTGACATGCGGTGGTCCCGGGTTTGAATCCAGTTCGAACCAATCACCCCATATGCCTGCTTGGAACTGGTGGAAGAAAAGGATAAACGGAGTCGATGAAAGGAGGGGGAACAGGATGAGTTAAAGGAATGAAGGAAGGAGGAAAGAAGGGAGACAGGGAGAGCGAGAAGGAAAAGGAGAAAGGAGGTGAGACGAGAGACGAAGGAGAATAGGAGACCCTCTCGAGGGTCACGACCTTGTCGTGGTGAGAGGGCTCACCCTAATGCAGAGGATAGTCTGCATTGGGGTGCTAACAGTGACCCGTACGGCTTCGGCTGTACATGAAAGACCACCCGCGCCTGGGGTGGCTCCTCCCTATTTGGAGGGACGGGGCCCACTTCCCCGAAAGGGGGCCTCCCCTCGTTTGTTGAGAGGGGATGGACCGTAGGTAAGGGATGGCGACCCGGAATTCAAACGCCCGGCTGGCTCAGAGCCGATAGGGGAGAACTTGCACGGTGCTGCTGCACCAGTTCTCCTTCTGGGGGGCGGGAGGATTTGGTGGGAAGGACACTGCACGGCGCTGCTGCACCAGTCCTTTCCCACCAGTCATCACGGCTTCGGCCGTGGTGACGGGAGAGGATGTGGGTGCCGGTCGCCTGGGTGTCTGGGGTTGGGGCGGCGGGAAATCTCCCGTCGCTCGCGGCCTGGCATTCGGTGCGAAGCGGCGTCCCACAGTGGGGAAATCTTCTCTGGCGGTGAGGGGGACGTGGTCCTTCTCACTGGCGCTTCATCCCAGGAGGACGGAGGACGGCGGGGAGATATGTCCGAAGATATTCGGGCATCCGGAAGCCTCCGGATCCGCCGTCCGGGCCTCACCCTCGAGCCACCCGGACGTATTCCGGGCTCGGGTCGGAGGGGGGGTGATGGCTTAACGACCGGAGCATGGAGCCAAGAGAGTCCTCGGACTCCGGAGGCCCTTCCCCGGTTGGTCGCCGGGGCCGCTCGGACGTTTTCCGAGGCGGGGCCCGGCGACGCGAGAAATATTTCCGGCCGGTCGGGACCGTTACCCTTTCCGAACCGACCGGCCGGAAAAGGCGCTAGTCCCTCCTAAAGCCATATGGCGGGAGGGACGTGCTGGCCGCCACGGCGGGTAAGGCTGGGCCGGGGAACGGCGACCCAGCCCCAATCGTCCGTGGGGCCCCCCGCGTGGCGCCACCCTGCGGAGTGCCCCTGTTGTCGGAGGCAGGGGACCCCTGAAAGCCGTATGGTGAGTAGGGGGCTCGGAGTCCAGATGGGGGTGCGCGTATTCCCCACAATCCTGTGACATAAGCCAGCTCCCCGGAGATACCCAGGGCCCGGTTAGGGGATGATGCCGGTCATGTTTCGGGTCATCCCCTGGCCGGTGGGAGATATGCCGGCTGGCGGAGCTCCGCAGGGACAGTGGGATAAATTAAAATGAAGATCTCACAAAACAAGATTACAGAGGAGGGAGGAGCGCGCAACACACGCAGAAGGGAGGCCTCTGCATCACGCGCAGAGAAGAATAACAGTGCCTGCACTGTCAACGCAGACGCTAGTACCTCGCAGAGAGTTGTACGCCAACCAGTAATAAATCTAGTACGCGTCGACTCAAACAACAGCCTCTCCTCAGCATATTCGGAGAGAGCTGCCAGCGAGGGAGGACCAAATAGGCTGGAGAGGCGTGTACGCCAAACCAGGGCAGATAGGTCCGCCGCGAGGAACAACATACTCGCGGAGAAGAGAGGAATTTCTAGGTCGGAGGCGAAGCTGGATCCATTAGGACACGATAGCCACTGTCCTCATGGATTTCTCCCCCGATATAGAAAGATCGCGGAAGACGTCAGTAAAGGAGGGAGAGGAGGAAGAAGAGCTTCCTTCCATCCCGGTAAAAAGGAGGCCGGGATGTCCCACTACTACCGGGGAGTGGGACAAGAAGAAAGAGAGAATGGCGAAGGAAGCCAAAGAGGAGGAGGAGAGGAGTGAGAGTGAGAGGGAAATCCTTGATCGTCTCATCGAGCCAGCTCTGTCAAAATCGTAAAAGTTGTTCTTGGAGAGGATCAAGGACAAAGAGGACGAATTCGAGAATAGTCCAATCTCGAATTTGGAGGCGGTGGTGTCCGAGAGGACGACCAACTTATATAAGGTAGCCGTCAGCTCGGGCACCATGAAGGGTTCCTTGAGTAAAATGGCCAGGGACTCCGCCGCGGATATGTGCGCGGCGGCCACAATCCTGGCCATAAAAGCCCAGAACCCTAAGGATGTACCCCTGGACAAGCAGCTAGAGGAAATCCGCCGAGAGATGCAGCTGCTGAAAATGGAGAATCAGGAGCTGCGTCAAACGTTGGAGAGAAGAAAGAAAAGAAAGACAAATTGGGTGCAAAGTACGGACGGCTTGGCTGCGATCACCCGAAGGAACGCGCCCACGTCTCCCCCACTTAGGTTCATACAAGCCGGGGAGGGACACGTGGTAGCCCAGTGGGGGTCCATCGTAGTAGTGGACGTGTACCTCTCGCCCAGTCTACCCAGTCGCCCAGATAAACAGACTTACGGCGAGAGGTTACGCGCCCTAGAGAGGCAGATCAACAGCCGTCGCCCCGCCCCCGTGATTATGGCGGGGGACTTCAACGCCAAATCTGGCGTTTGAGGCTCCCCACGCCAAGATTGGCGGGGCGGTGAACTCCTGGAGATGGCGGCGAGGTGCGATCTCGCTCCTTGCAATACAGGGAGCGAGAACACCTGCGTTAGAATGCGGGGCGGGTCAATTGTGGATCTCACATAGGTGCCCGCTCCGCACAGAGGATGGTTCGTGGGTGGCGGGTGTTGACGGAGGCAGAAACCCTTTCCGATCATCGGTATATAGGGTTCTCCGTCGACGCCTACCCCCGCGAAGTCATGGAGCGCCGCCGACTCCGGGAGGCTGCCTCTCACAGGTGGGCCCTACGCAAGATGGACCAGGACGCGTTCCTGTCCACAGCTGTCCTCATGGTCGATGGCGAGGACATGAAGGGGGACCTGGACGAACATCGGGGATGGCTGCAAGACACGATTGAAAAAGCGTGCAACGCAGCCATGCCCAAGGTGACGGCCAGGTCCCCACGGAAGGCATATTGGTGGTCGGAGGAAATCGCCGAGGCCCGGCGATCCTCCGACCACGCAAGAAGGCACCTTCGGCGAAGGAAGCGGTCCGCGCAGACAGACCCCGAGAGCTACGAGGACGCGTGGGACGCGTACCGTCACAGACGGGACGCCCTACGCGTCCTCATAAGGAAGTCAAAAGCCCGGGCATGGAAGGAGTTGCTCTCCTCCCTAGACAAGGATCCGTGGGGGCGCCCATACCGGATAGTCTTGAACAAACTGCGGGGCGGGGCGCCTCCGATGACGGAATCTCTCGATCCCCAGTTCGTTAGTCGAGTTGTCGACGCACTATTCCCGCGCAGACAGGAAGAGGTGGACCCGATTCCTGCGCGGGAGTGGGAGTGGGACGATGAGACTATGGGGGTCACGGGAGGAGAACTTAAAGACGCCGTTAGAAAAATAAAAAAGGGTAAAGCCCCCAGTCCTGACGGCGTCCACGGAAAGGGCTTTAGCCCATCGGGGTCTCGCCAAGCCCATGCGACACTTATACAATGAGTGCTTCCGCATGGGCCGATTCCCATGAGAGTGGAAGGAGGCTAACATCGTCCTCCTTCCCAAGCAGGGCTAGCCGGGGGATTCCCCCTCGGCCTATAGACCAATCTGCCTTTTGGACGAGGCGGGCAAAATCCTCGAAAGGATTATTGCCGATCGCCTCGTCCATCATTTGTCCCGGGAGGGTCCCAATCTTAACAACGATCAATACGCCTTCCGCGCCGGGCGGTCGACTATTGATGCGATCTTGCGCGTCCGCTCGATCGCGGAGGCCGTAACGAGAGGGGGCGGGGTGTTATTAGCGGTATCGTTGGATATCTCCAACGCGTTTAACACCCTGCCCTGGAGCCGGGTCGGGGATGCTCTAACATACCATAGAGTACCCCCGTACCTGGTCACAATCCTCGGGGACTACTTCCGGGATAGGCAATTGGCTTACACGGACGGTAATGCCGAAGAGCGACACATAAGAATGACATGCGGGGTTCCACAAGGGTCAGTGCTAGGACCCCTAATGTGGAACCTCGCATACGACGTCGTTCTTCGGACGGCCCTGCCCCTCGGCTGTCACGCAGTCTGCTACGCAGACGACACAATCGTGATGGCCGGGGGGTCCTCGTGGGAAGAGGCGACTGCGCGGGCCAACCTTGCGGTGGCTCGTGCCGTGCGGCTCATAAGTCAGATTGGGCTCAGGGTGGCGCCCCAGAAAACGGAGGCCGTTTTTATTCATAACGGCCGCCGTGGAGCGCCGCCAAGAGCCCAAATCTACGTGGAGGACACCCCTGTGGAGGTGGGGACCCAAATTAAATACTTGGGTCTCCACCTCGATGGCAAGTGGAGCTTCGGCGAGCATTTCCGTCGCATAGCCCCGAGAGTAGAGCGGACAGCGATGGCACTTAGCCGATTGCTGCCCAATCTCGGGGGCCCAGACGGAAATGTTCGCCGCTTGTACGCAGGCACCGTCCACTCGATGCTTCTGTACGGTGCCCCAGTATGGGCGGAGAGACTGGACGTCACCCGCAGAGCAAAAGATGCTTTGCATCAGCTGCAAAAGCGGGTGGCGAACAGAGTCTGCCGGGGGTACCGTACGGTAAGTTGGACGGCTGTGGGGGTGCTCTCTGGAGTACCCCCCGTGGAATTGCTCGCCCACATGTACGCCGATGTCTATTGGCGTACACGGGAGTATCAGCGGACGGGCATTCCAGTCACGGACGGTGTCCGGCGGGCCCTACGGATCCACACACGGCGGGCGCTGATCCGGGAGTGGGGCGAAAGATTACTCGACCCACGATTACCCGGTCAGCGCAGCGTCGGGGCCATCTTGCCCTGTCTAGAAGAATGGCTAGACAGGGCACGCGGGGGTGTCACATATCATATGATCCAGGTGCTCACAGGCCACGGCTGTTTTGGCGAGTACTTGGGTCGTATACAGAAGGAGCGCATGGCACGATGCCACCATTGCAATCACGAGCTGGACTCCGCCTAGCACACACTAGCGGAATGTGCTGCCTGGGCGGACGAAAGATCAGAGCTCGTGGCCACAATTGGGACGGATCTTTCACTGCCCGCAATAATACGGGCAGTGACAGACAATGATGATGGATGGAAGGCGTTCTCCTCCTTCTGCAGCAACGTCATGCTGCAGAAGGAGGAGGCGGAGAGAGAGCGAGAGAGGATGGATAGGAGACAGAGAGAGATGGAGGGGCGAGAGACCAGCGAGGATGAGGAGTGGAGCTTGAGTAGGAAGAGGAGGAGGGTGACAAGGAGGAGACAGTCGGGGGCGTTCCCCCCTCTGCGCCCTTGGCCATGGGCTCACCTGTGGTCGGGGTGCGGCGGGGGGATGTCCCCTTAACACCCGCATCCAGTCAGGATGCGGGATGAGGTCACCGGAGGGGGGAGACGGAGACACTTAAGTCCCCAGATCCCCCCCGGTGATCTCTCGGGAAATCGGGGGTTGGGCCGCGCCTTAGGGCGCGGTCTCCTCTCCCCGGCCCCCAAACGGGCAACCCCCTCGGTTGTCGCCGAGGCCTAACCCCCAGAGGGGCGGTGGGAGCGGCAACCGGAGGGGTCTGGGGGGGCGGGCGCGCTCGGGGGTCGGGGCTTCGGGCCCGGCACCCGGGTAGGCGCGCGCCTCCCCTCACGGACGAGATGCAACGAAGGGAGCCCTCCTACCGGGAGCCTAGTGTACCGGTGCGGGGGCTCTCCCGCTGTAGAGATTACCTCTTTCCTTCTGAGGGGGGTCATATGGAGCGGGCCTCCAGGGCTGACCGCCGAATCCGCGTCCCCTTCGGGGAGCGGAGGGAGCGACAGCCCTGGAGGCGGGGGGCCGCGGCTCGAGCGGGAATACTCGAGCCGCGACCCCGCCCCCCAAACTCTTTGGGAGGGCGCAGCGTGAGGTTGGTGTCGCCCTGCGTTGCAACCGCGGAGTCCGCACGATGGCGGAGGGGAAGGCTGCTCCTGCGGTCTTCCGCCGAGACGGAAAGGCCCCCCCGCCTTTCCGTCTCGGCGGCCCCGGAGTCGGCATGGGCAACCAGCATCCTCCCTACCTAAACGCCCGGGAAGGACACCCGCTGTGGTTTTAGTGCGGTCCCCTTCTGTGCCTCGCCACAGGGAAAACTCCGGTTCTCCCTGGGGCGAGGAGAAGGAATCCCACATAAACCTTGCTCTCTATCCGGGGGGACAAGGGTACCTTCTGAAGGTTTCCACAGCGAGAAAAAAAGGGGGTGTGCTCGCACACTTCTCCCCGGGCACAGGGAGCCGGGCTGGGGGTCCGGCGGTTTGCCCTCGATCAAGGCCGAGGTACGGATCGCCGCACGGCGAAGGTCCGACTCCCTTCCCCTTATGGGGGCAGAAGGGGAGGGGGCACGTCGGTGTAGTGCCTGACGTGTCCTCCTCCAAGAGAGACCGGTGACTGTGGAGAAGAGTCCATAGACACCGGTCCCGGGAGGATAGCAGGAGGCCAAACCTGTTTGGTGTTCCATCGCACGCTATCCCTCCCGAGGAGGAAGGAGGAGCGGGTTGGTCGGGCGCGGATCGCGGGGCTAGTCCCCGGGGTCAGCTACCGACCGGCCCCTTCTCCCGGCTGGGGTCTTCCTCCTGGGGAAGATCTCAGCGGCTGCCCTCTTCGACCGTCAGCCGACCTCCAACTCTTAAGGGAGCGAGGAAGGCCCGGCCGAGGGGGGCTCGGGGGGACCACAGGAAACCAAGTCAAGAACTTGGCATCCATTACACGTGGTCCCCCCCAGGAGGGCGATGCGGGTGGTGGGGCCCTCTTACCGGTTCGCCATAAGGGCGCCGGGATGAGGGCACCACACCCGTAAGAAAGGTCTCCACCCTTCTGGAGGAGGCCTTTCGGTGAGGGTTCCCCGGATTGATGGCCGAATCCAAACTCCTTATAGGAAGTGGAAGGAGCCACAATTCGGGGAACGGGGAGCCGCTACTCGAGCGGGAATACTCGAGCAGTGACCCCACCCGTCAAACTTTTTGAGAGGGCGTGGCGTGGAGGCGGTGTCCCTCCCGCGCCACAACCGCGGTGGCCGCACAATGGCGAGGGGAGGGATTGCTCTCGGGCAGTCTCTCTCCTGAGAGGTTTTGGCGGGGGGGGGGGCGCGGAGTTGGCATGGGATTCCAGCATCCTCCGCGTCCCCTACCTAACGCCCGAGATGAGACACCCGTGAGGGGTTTAGTACGGTATACTTCACCCCATCACGGGGAAGACTTCGGTCTTCCCTGGGATGAGAAGGAGTCCCACATACCCCCCATTCCTTTCCCGGGGAATGGGGAAATCTTTAACAGATTCCCCTCACGCAAAAAAAAGGGGTACAGCGGAAAAGTTGTGCAGCTTCGCCTCTTATATATGTGGAGTATCCAGGCATGCCCATAAGTGTGTATGCGAGTAATGATGGATTCTTTTGAGACATTATTATTGAGGTACGTATTTCCATTTCCTTTTTAATACATTTATCTATGCTATTTGACATATAAACATTTCTAATATCTAAATTATTGTTAGTAATTACATTTATATAACTGTTTGTATTAGAATAAGCGAGAAATCTTATTTTATTGACATATTTTTGATTTTTCAGATATTCGTCGCTTATTTCCTTTATAACGATTCGTGAATGCTCCGTTTGGAATACGGTAGCATTACAAATGGAATGCGAAGTGCGAATGAAGAGGAGTATCTGCGTTTTACTATGCATCGTCGCATAAGCAGTAGGATGTCCTTTGGATTGCATTTTCTTGGCAGTGCCTCTATAAACTACAGAGTGTGATAATTTCTCACATCCGTTGAAAAATACTGGGGACCAAAAATTTTGATATCCCTCTTCATCTGTACATTCGAGGTGAGTATATATACATGTAGTGCCTATGGGCAGTAGTATTTTGTTAGTTAATAAATCTACTTTTACAGAGTAATACTTAAAAATTATATAAATATTTATATTTTGTTTTGTTTTCAGGTACTCCGACGGAATATCATTTTTATTATTATCATTTAAAGGAATTAAACGGCTATTCACGTCGTTTATGGAGAGGCCATGAAAGGTGAAATTTCCGAAGTGAAATCTTCTATGTGCGTGTATATATGCGCATGAAGATACGTTAATAGGTGCGTAATGTCGCTCGTTTCTTAACATGTTTTCAAAATTGATATCTTTATGATCTGAATTTTCATAATCTGAATTATCTATAATGTATTCTATTTCGATCCCGCAGGTCAATACATCTACAGTAGCGACTCTGGGATGATAAAGCAATTCAACATATACATCGCGGGATAGGTCTCCTTCGTTTAAGTGACATGTGTTGTCTTCGAGCAACGACACGATGGTGCCATTATCATACGGCGCTTCGCAGTCATATCCTATGAGAGCGTCGCAGAAACGAGTCAAAAGGACGAAATATATTGAGATAATCATCTGCAACAAATAAGATATCATCCTGGTTCGTTATAGTACGCTTTTCTTATTCTATTCGTGTGTACAATTTTTATAGTATTTCCTAATTGAATTTTTACATTTCTATTCTTAGAAGTTGTTATTATTTATCAACGGTTTCGGCGAATCTAACAATTTTCTTTTGTTTATCGGGTGGTTTAGCAGGCGGTCGTTCCCGTGGAATCATAAGTATTTCTTTTGATGTCTCGGAGTCTTCGTCTGAATCTTCGTGGCGTAACGCGGGAGGGTTGTTCGTCGAAAATTTCGGTGGCGGTTCGAGAGCTTCTTCGTAGGTTTCTTCGTTGGAATCGTCGTTGAAATCTTCAAGTGTTCCAGGTTCAAAAAATTTCGGGATTGTTTTACGACAGGACATGTTGAAAAGTGAGTAATGTTAAATATTGGATTTCGCAATAAGGCATCTGCATTTTTGTTAGAGCTGCCTGTTTCGTGTGTCACTGTATAATCGTACCCTTTTAAATTATTATTTGATAATTTGAATACATCGCGGTTCTGCTTCACTAGGATGGCAAAATTTTCTTTCTCTATACCATTAAGATGATCGAGTCATGATAATTGTAAAATCTCGTCTATTCTTTTGATATTAATATTTTCACCGGGGTCTAAGTCGTATTTTGTAATCTCAATTTTTTTGTCATGAAGATTATCGTAATACTCATTAACCTTTATTCGATTTGCATGTTCGTCGTCGTATGTGTCGTCGTTTCGTAATATGTCGCTGAAATTATTAATAATATCATTATTATCATTGTTATTATTGTTCCGCAAAATTTCGTTATAGTTGCACGCATTATTGTATCTGAAAGAAATTTTATTATTTCGAAAATTTTTATTTTTTTCTATATCGTCACCCTTTTTGCTGGTACTAATAGAAATTGTTTTATTCTCGACAATTATCTTTGTCTGCAAATTCTCATTTGTTTCCATTATTTGATTTCTTTGTTTATATGTTTCAGCTACACATGAAGAATAATTCGCGATTGCGAGAGGGGGAGAGGGGGAAGAATAATTTGTGAGAGGAGTGCCTGGCTTCATCAGGTCATCACCTTGTAAGAGAGGTTGCAACAGAGCGAATACGTCGGAGTCGTCTGCTGAAGAAATGTGAGATCCATCTTTTGTGGATATAGGGAGATCACTTTTTCGTGAGTAAGTATTAGTAGTAGAGGGAATTTCATGTGTAGAGACATTTATTAATTGAGAAATCGTTTTCGTTTCAGGAAAGGATTCAAGGAGAGGGGAGGTATTTTTGGGATGTCGATCTGGGTCGACGATACACCTTGATGCGCCAGAAGGAAGACAGTGCTCCTGCCCGTGGGGATGTCGATTTAAATCAGCGGCTCGCGTTTGCGCGCCAAAAGGAGTAAGGTGAGAAATGCATTCATTTATTAATTTGCGTTTGTTTTTTACTGCGTGATTGATTGGCATTATTTTTATAGTTATCTTTATAATTGTTTTTAGGTTGATTGGACACGATTTGCGTATCAGTAGCGGATTCAGCGTTTTTGGATGCAGTCTCTGCTGCAGGTTGAGGTAAATTTTCTGAAATTTTATTATTATTATTATTATTATTACTAGGCGGTTTTTTTTTTTAATTTCCGCAATTTCTAAAATTTTAATTGTAGGAATGAGAAATTCAATTGGGTCGTCTAAAGTATTTATAAACCTAATATATGCTTTATCATTTATGCAGGTTACAACCGATTCTCCGGCGTAGACTCCATCGTGATCCATTTTCATGCGAGGAATGTAACCTGTTTTGATCTCAGAATTCGAGATGCGAATTGTGATTCCTAAATTTGTACGTGGAGGTATGATTACTGATTCTTTTATTTTAAATTGAAAAGAACAATTATGCTATGTAATTGATTCATTTCCGTAATTTATACATGCATTATGTTCTGTAAAAAATGTTGATCCTAGAATTCCTTGTGTTATTATAGGAAATTCGTCGGGTACAACGTGGAACGTCACCGGTGCGTAAGAGATGTGAGCTACTATGGAGCCTAAAGTATTGACAATGTTTTCAGTGATACCGGTGAGTTGAATTATATCTTTATTATTGATAAATTTCGGAGTTAATACATCCCTTTTTTATAATATTAGGTTGTGCTCCTGTATCGAGCATAAAAGCTATGGGTCCCCTGAAGGATGGAGATTCGAGTTCGACAGCTGGTACTGTTCCGTCGTCTCCCCTAAGGATGTGGAGGGACCTGGGTCGCTCTCCATATGATTTATTGACAGGGCTTTGCCATGGCCTCGAGTCACCTCGTTGTTCGAGACCCCTGAGCGGTTTCCCGTATTTTGCGAAGGTACGTTATTTGCATAATTATTATTGTTCAATCATTATTATTATTGTAATTATTATTATTATTTTGATTATTACTATAATTATTAGGATTATGAGTATAATTATTATTTCGATTATAATTGTTATTTCTAGAATAATTGCTGTTATGATTGTTATTATTATTATTTGTTTAGGAACACGCTTGCCTTCCCAATTCGCACCTAACGAGCGAGCGAGCCCGAATGAATGAATTCCGCGATGAAACCCTCGGACATATGGAAAGACTTTCGAGTTCGCAAACCCCGGATCCAAAGAAACTATATTATATCCCTCATCACGCGGTATTTCGTGACACCAGTACGACATCACAGATCCGTGTTGTTTTTAACGCCTCGAATCGCACTTCAAACGGCACCTCGTTAAATGATTACCTGTTATGCGGGCCAAAACTACAAAATGATCTCGCGGCCGTCATATTGAAATGGCGTCAGTTTCGATACGTCTTTTCCGCAGATATCGCGAAGATGTATCGGCAAATATTAATTGATCCGCGTGACTGCGATTATCAACGAATTTTATGGAGAGCCTCCTTCGACGTTCCGGTCGAGGAGTACCGACTCCTTACGGTCACCTACGGCACCACATCCGCACCATTTTTAGCACTGCGCGTGTTACATCAACTTGCGATCGATGAAGGTTCGAACTTCCCGTTAGCGCTCCCCGTCTTACAACATCAAATTTACGTGGACGATTGCTTATTCGGTGCCGATGATCGAGTTTTAGCTTGCCAAACGCGTGAAAAACTCATATCGCTTCTCGCAAAAGGAGGTTTCCATTTACGGAAATGGGCCAGTAATTGCTCCACTTTATTAGAAGGCATTTATCCATCGAATCACGGATTGGCCTGTGGTAAGGATTTACAGATTGATGAGTCTTTGAAAGTTTTAGGAATTTCATGGCATCCCGATCGCGACTCATTTCAGTTCCGTATTGCGATGACAAGCACCCCCGGGAATACGAAGCGTCAAATCCTGTCAACTATCGCGAAGTTTTTCGATCCTCTCGGATGGATGACACCCATTATAATCACAGCCAAAATTTTGCTACAACATCTGTGGTCGCTTAGATGCGATTGGGACGACATCGTCCCTATTAAAGTTTTTGAGAAATGGTTTGAATTTTATTCGCAGCTACCTAAAATTGAAAAAGTTATAATTCCTCGATGGACAGAATACGGCCTTGACGTAATTCACCTTGAATTCCACGGATTCTCGGACGCTTCCACGAAAGCATACGCGGCGGCCGTGTACATGCGCGTTGTCTCCGTTGACGGCCGACCCAGCATTTCATTGCTCGTCGCGAAATCAAAGGTAGCTCCAATTAAAACCGTGAGCGTGCCGCGTCTTGAGCTCTGTGCCGCCTTGCTTTTAGCCCGATTACTATATTTCGTGCGCTCAGCCTTACAATGCCCCGCGGCAAAGTGTTATTGTTGGACCGATTCTATGATTGTTCTAGCCTGGTTACGTCAATCGCCCTCTCGGTGGAAGACTTTTGTCGCAAATAGAGTCGCTCAAATACAAGAATTAGTAGGTAACGCAACGTGGAAACACGTTCCGACGACAGATAACCCAACCGATTGCGCCTCACGAGGCATCAACCCTAAGGAGATTTTAACGCATCACCTCTGGTGGTCCGGACCCGCGTGGTTAAAGCATGACTCAACGTCGTGGCCAAACCTCTCTCTGCAACTAAACAAGGATATCTCGCTCGAGGAACGAATTATTGTTCAAGCTACCTCTGTAAACGTCTCCGAACCCTGGAACCTTCAATCTCGATTTTCATCCTGGGTGAAATTACTTCGCGTAACTGCCTTTGTTATGCGATTTACTTCCCGTCTACAAAGTAAGAAATTGAATCCTACTCTTAGTTCGAATGAAAGAGAACTCAATTCGCCGCTAATTTTGCAACCCAACGAAATCCACTCCGCCAAGGTTTTTTGGCTCAAAACACTACAAGCCAACCTTTTTCAGCAGGATCTCATGAATCTTCAAAGATCCCGTCCCGTCTCAAAATCAAGCTCGCTAACTCCGCTCAGTCCATACCTCGACAATGACGGCCTTATTCGTGTGCGAGGACGACTGGAAAACGCTGATTTGCCGGAAGCGGCAAAACACCCAGTCGTCTTGTGCTCACATCCGTTAGTCACATCCTTAATATCCGACATTCATATCCAAGGTCATCACGCCGGTCTTCAATTAACGCTCGCACGCATGCGACAAGAATTCTGGCTATTACGCGCGCGAGCCACCGTCCGATCAGTTTTGTACCGTTGCGTTAAATGTACGCGGGCCAGAGCGAGTGTTCCGTCGCAGCTCATGGGTGAACTTCCAAAATGTCGCGTGAATCAGGTAACGAGAGCATTTGTGCATACCGGAATTTATTACGCGGGTCCGATCACGGTTCGCGTTGCGTCCGGACGCGGTCACAAATCCCATAAAGCATATATCGCTCTCTTTATCTCTATGACTGTACGGGCCCTTCATCTCGAACTTGTATCCGATTACTCTACAAACGCATTCATAGCTGCCTACAATCGATTTGTCGCTCGTCGAGGATTGCCCACCGCAATGTATTCCGACAACGGTACGACATTCCAAGGCGCCGACCGCGAATTAACATCTTCATATCAGGCTGCGGTGCGTAATCCCGATTTTATCAATCATGTAGCGAGCGAAGGTGTCTCATGGCACTTTATACCTCCCGCCGCTCCCCACTTCGCGGGACTGTGGGAAGCCGCCGTTCGAAGTGTTAAATATCATTTGAAAAGATGTATAGGAATTTATACTCTCACGTTCGAGGAGTTAACCACCTTATTATGTCGCGTCGAAGCGTGTCTTAACTCCCGACCGCTGCCGTCTCCGAAAATTTAGACGATTACAGGGCTTTGACCCCCGGGCATTTCTTAATCGGGACCGCACTAATCGCTCCCCCCGAACCGAGCGTCCTCGAAATTCCGGAACAACGTTTATCTCGCTGGCAATTAATACAGCGATTATGCGAAGGATTTTGGCGGTCGTGGAAACATGACTATTTGCAAACTTTACATCAACGCCCGAAATGGCGAGTTATCCAAAAATTGATTAAGATCGGACAAATAGTACTGTTGCGAAATTCCAACGCCCCCCCGAGTCACTGGACGCTCGGCCGCATCATTGCATGTCATCCGGGCATTGATAATCTAATCCGCGTTGTAACGGTCAAGACAGCGACTTCCGAATTTAAGCGTCCGATAGCGCAGCTTTGTTTCCTTCCGGTTAATATCAATACCGAAACCGAAAAGGAATCGACCACGGCGGACAGTACTTCAAATTAAAATAAAAAACCCGAATCGAAAGCCACGAAAGGTTGAGTTCGTATCTATTGCGATTCATTGTAACGACTTCTGCCTATCTGTATGTACATCGAATCATGAACGATATATTATTATTGTACAGTGTATAGTCTACGTTATCACCATTAATTTCGAATGAAAACATTCGAGGCGGGCGGTATGTTTAGGAACACGCTTGCCTTCCCAATTCGCACCTAACGAGCGAGAGAGAGAGAGAGAGAGAGAGAGAAAGAGAGAACGAGAGAGAGAGAGAGAGAGAGAGAGAGAGAGAGAGAGAGAGAGAGAGAGCGCATACCTCCCTCTCCAACGCTTATCGTGGGTCCTCATTCAGCGAAAAGCATGCAGGCCTCTGTGAACAGCCTCATGCTCATCCCTTCTCCCTGTTCCCACAATGTATCGCCTCGAATTGATTCCGCAAATCAAATCGACACACGTCGATCCCCCAATTTTCATTTTTCAACAATCGACCGGATTATATCTGTATAAAATCTCCGGCGGTGAGTTCTGCGTGAGCAAGCAATCGAAACACTCTAAGATACCAGCAAATACATCAAGTAGTCATATTACATTTACCGAGTCTGTTTAATTTATTTTGTCACGTAATACCTTGACGACCGAGTCTTCACGCAAGGCTGTATCAGCACGCGGAGAGGAAGTGCAGCGGAACAAAAATAAAAAAAAAGCAAAATTCCGCTTCGTCATTCTCCCTAACATTATTGAAACCTTCGTGGTACTGTCGTTTGCGGCATTCGTGTATTAAAGGTCCGAATTTTTTGCAGAAATTATAAATTTTTTGAGCTCCGTTTGTTGGAGGACTGGATGATACGTTCAAGGAGGTAAGCGGGTCGCGTTGTGGTATTCGCGTCGGATTTGCGGATACGGAATTATCTCGATAATTACGAGGGTTTCTATTTCTTAATTCTTCTCTTTCTAGACGCCTGTTGATTACTAGTACTTTCGAGCAAGCATCGGTGAAATCTGTATAACCTTCAGCGCGGAGTTCTATCCTGTACTCTTTTGGAAGACCTTCGTAAAATACTTCGAGAGCGAATGACTCTATAGACGAAAGTTCGAATTCATTTAACGGTCTATCAAGGTTAGTCTGATCTCCAGCTATTATAGCTGTTCTTAAATCCTATATAATCGAGAATATGTTCGTTTTGTTTTTTATAGGCCATACTTAATTGTCCGCGGTAATAATTAGAGCTTCTACCGGATCCAAAAGTGCGTTTGAGGCACATTCGACGAATTTTTCAACCGTCGGGTGAATTTCATCTTCCACGGCGAGGTACGCGTGGTGAGTTAATTTGTTACGTAACATTCGTACAAAATGTGCTTCGTCTAACGATGGTATTGACTCTTTTGCTCTTTTGCAGGCTCTTGCGAATTGCCAGACGGGAATATTGTGGCCGTCGTATTTCGGTACGAGTTCGAGAGCATCGCGGAGATAGGATTTCGAGTTTCCCATTGCTTGAGGAGAATTATTTGGATAATGGAAAATAAGATTGTGACCTACGGTGGTTTCTGTTGGAGTAGACGCAGAAAAATTATTGGTGAGTGCGCGCATCATATTTTCTAACATTTTGTTTGCATAATTCCGCTTCTTTTTCGCGCATTTCTTTAAATGCAGTTTCGTAATTAACGCGATCTTCGTTACTCGCGGCTTGAGTTGAGGGTACTCCTGAACGATCTATTTTAATTATTTATAATTATGTAAACATTTTCGTTTGTAAATATTCTCGTAAAATGTAAAATTCGTAATATTCTTATTATTAAATAGTATTTATAAAATTTGTTTGCGAATGTATTTGTGTATTCTAATTGTTTGTACAATGTGTGATTTCGTAATTAATATTGTGCGATAATAGCATAATTGTTTATACGTAATAAATAATGTTTGTAGTAGTAGTAGTAATATATGTTTATATAATGATAATTATTTTGTAAAATGTGCAATTTTCTAAGTAATATTGTGTAGCTATTTAATTGCTTATAGATATATAATAAATAATTTTCGTAGTTTTGCGTAATAAAGTTATGCTAATTGTACGATTCGTGGTTACTCAATTTCTCGTTGTATATAAATAGTATTATGTGACGAAATAATGTTTTCGTATGTATATAATATATAATATTTGTAGTTATTTATTTTTTTCTCAAGTTGCAAAATTATATTAATTGATACGATTCTTAATTTGTTTGTTTCAGAACGTTGTATATGTAGAAGTGAACTTGCGAAAAGGTATTCTTGTCGTGTCGATTATTTCGTTACGCTGTTACAAGCTTTCGTATATTGGTGTCCTTCTTGTATCGAAATCCCACCACGCTGGCACTAATTGATTTATGTTACGTCCTGGTGGGAGATATTTGACGCGTTCTTGCGTTACTCTACAAAGGTACGCGAAAATAAGCATGGCTCGCGGGCCGAGCGGTAAAACACGTAGTCAGGACTTATGTGGAGAACGCGACGTGTCAGGACGACATAATTATTATTAATATGAATTAATACGCACGCTTCAGTCTAGGTACGCATATTATTCTACTTGAAGGAAATGTGAGTAATGAATACTATTTCTTATTTACTATGTTACTGCCTATGATAAGAAAATAATGCTACGGTTTCAAATTATATAAATATGTTTATTCTTTTTAGTCTAGGGTGATGACTTCCGGTTCCCTGGGAGGCTTAATTATAATGCGGAATGTCCGCGGAAGTAAGACGTCACTTTTGACCTTGGGTCGTTTCCGTGCCAGCGATTCAAAGACTACTTCCGGTTCCGAATCGTCGGCTTCACTCTTCCGAGAGGCGAGGTAGTCTATCAAAATCTGCACTTGCTCCGATAGTGGCCGAGTTTGACAGGTCCGAGAAAAGTCTCCGATATATAACGCTCGGGTCAAGCATTTTACTAGATGAGCTTTGCCGGCTCTTCTTCCGCGTCCCATTTTGCTACTAAATAATTAGCAAGCGCGTAAACATTAACAATTTCCATATTGTTATATTTCATTAGTTAATGTCCTGTTATTAATTAGTTAACTCGTCGGTTAGATTGTCAAAATATGTATATATATATATATATATATATATATATATATATATATATGTCTTCACCTATTGATTATATTTACTAATGTTTAATTAATTCTTAAATATTATTAACTGATTCTGTCTTTTGTTAATTACAGGTTGAGATGGATGTGCGTATCGCTCTGAGAGAGGCGTGACCTTGAGGATAGACAGAGGTTCACCCTTATTGAGGCGCTCCCCGAGAGATGGGTATAGAAAAGGAGCTAGTATCGAGGATAGTTCGCCCTTTTCGGAGACGCTCAGAAAGATAGGAGCTGTACGACGCCCTGTGAGAGGCGCGCGGTATATGGAAAAGAAAAGTATTGATAGAAGACCGAATTATTATCAGATAAGTATAAAATCTTCTTAAGTAATAATTAAGATATATATATATATATATGTGTGTGTATCAGCCTGAGCTTGTGGTTAATTTCAGGTTAATGATATCATGCAAGACGGAGCGAGCTCGACTAGTGGAGCGACAGTAGTGAGACGAGAGTTTCGGCGGACTTGAAGATATTCAAGCGTCGCGTCGAATATTAGCGTGACGATTTATCAGTAGATTAGTTAATTTTATTCTTCACATGCAGTTGTTAGATTAGTTCACTTAGTTTATTAATAATTTAAGAATTTGCGTTCGGTGGTTTTAATTAGAATATTAGTCGCGAAAGAGTAATTATATTTCACTCGCGAATGATATAAGTTCACTTGTTAATACTTACGATGATATCTGGTAATCTTAGAAGAGTCTTGAGGTCGAAAGATATATTTTACTCTATTAGTTTATTATAAAATATTTAATTTTACAGGTATCACTTCTGATATAAGTATATGTATAAAGTATAAATTGTTGAGAATCATATCTGACTGATTGAATTCTAGTAATTTGATCTGATATCGCAATTATAATTTTCGTAGAGATTTGTCACAATGATTTCGTATTAATTGAAGATTGATTTTGATTTCTATATAATAATGAATTGATATGATCCGCAGGACCGGTATATATACTGCTGGGTTACCCCCAGATTTTCGGAAATCACTCGTCGATCATGAGGTGCCACGTATGCAGAGACATGTGATTACAATAAGTTTCACGCATCCCTTTACAATAAGATCACGCGAGAAAGTGTAAATATTCTCGGTAAATATTCGGGGTTCCTAGTATATTTGCGCAGTTATATTTGTATTTCTCAGAATTGTTTTGATTTTAAGTCGAAAACATGTTATGATTATCGTGTCCTTTAGGAATATGTATTGTTTATGTAAGTTATTTGAAATTATCCGTTAACAGTGATAAAATAATGTAATCCCTTGAAATATTAATAAATGATGTTATATATATTTAAATTGAATACAAATATTTTTGCGTTCCTACCCTTTAGTATTGTAAGTTGCAATTTAACTATGAACATAAGTTTTAATTTAGATACATATATATGTGTGCTTAATATTGCATTGATTTTATTATTTAGTATATAGCCTTTGGTAGTATACCTGTGAATCACACATTTATATGCATTTTTACAGTTGTTATTAATATTCACTCTAAACGTAGGTTATTGTAGAATTATTGTAGAATATATTGTTCCTATCTGATATAATATCATCGGTAGATGTGATATTTTATGCTGGTTAGAGTCTCTAACTTATATTTTAAGTTTTCGTATCTAAAAAGTGCAATATTTTCTTATGCATCGTAGCACGTATAAATGATTATAAGTATAACTTATTTATTCGATTGAATCAAGTGTGTAACTTTGTGTTTTCTGTATATGTATAAATTATTATGCGAACAAATCAGTTAGTTATTTGATATATATATATATATATATATATATATATATACGTGCATAATACATGTTTGTATATAGAGTGTACTTGCTTTATTTCTAAAAATGTTCTATATAATCATTTTATTTATGAATATTACAAGGATTATTATGGTTAATAACTGGATGTTATAGTTTCTTGTG
Organism: Prenolepis imparis; assembly: GCF_030444845.1. Taxonomy (NCBI): domain Eukaryota; kingdom Metazoa; phylum Arthropoda; class Insecta; order Hymenoptera; family Formicidae; genus Prenolepis; species Prenolepis imparis. The sequence continues at coordinate 158,354 of NW_028141209.1, read as the reverse complement.
AATATATTTGTATATATGCTACTTCCGGAAATATATACATGTGAATCGTTTTATGTGTAAAATATATCTCTTATTTTGTGTTTTACTTGTATCTTGCAATATTAATATATCATTAATATAGAACGTCTAAATATAATAACGAAATGATAGCGATTAATTCTAATATTCTTAATTATCATTATTATAACCAATGTAGTAAATTTCTCTTAATTTAATATTATTAAAAAGGAATTGGGAACGTTTAATGTTCCTTAAGAGATTTGAATTTCCCGCGCGAGAGAGAGAGCTTCGAGATCTCGAGAGAGCGTGTTTCCTCTTGCGACGGTCCTGTTTTGACAGGGCGCCACTTACAATTGTTGTGTCTCTTTAAGGGTCGGCAGGAGACATGGTGGAGACCTCCAGCGGCCGGCCGGGAACTACGGATTCGTTTATTCCATATTTTAGCCAAAATACTGAATGAATCTCATTAAATAAATGATATTTATAATCAGTAGGATTGTCCGCAAGGAGCTAAAGAGCTATTTTTTGGAAAAAAGATAAAAATAAAATTTTCATAAAACTTGGGGAAATGCGCAGCTAGCAACGGGTAAGATTGGGTTGGCCATGAGTCCGTATTTAATTTATTATAAATTTTTAAGAGCGAAAATGCAAAATCCGACTCTTTAGCGCTTTGCGTCATTATATAAAGAATATATTTAAAAAAATTTCACGAAGCTATGTAACTTCTTCGATGTAAAATTTGGGATGAACGATTCTCACTAGATCATCTATAAGGAGCAAGTCATGGGGAAATTTCTGTGGTAACATACTGACAGCTTGACAAGGAGCGAGATAATCGTTCTGTCTTTCTTTGTCTCTCTTGCATTACGTATGTAGTAGCGTCCATGTAGGCACAGATACTAATATATTGAGCACACGGATGCGATTATTGCGAGATATGTCAGTAAGAACCGGCTATCGTATTACCTTTGTTTCTCTGTATATGTAGAACAAGGATAGCGATAGTTCTTGCCTAACATTATCTTCCAATAATCGTTTCGTGTACGCATTATCTCGCATTATGCATCTCAAATTATCAAATAATGATTTACTAAATATTTATATATAAATCTATATAAATAATAAAATATTTAAGTATAAATAAAATAATATTTGTATATAAATATTATTTTATTTATATACAATTAAAATATACGTAAATAAATATATGTATATAAATATATGGAAATATGTATGTATATAGATATACATAACATATTTACATATTTATACATATATTTATTTATACATACGTTTACTTCAATTGTATATAAATAAAATAATATTTATATACAAATATTATTTTATTTATACATAAATATTTTATTATTTATATAGATTTATATATAAATATTTAATTATTTATATATATTTATATACAAATGTATCATTATTCGATAATTTGAAACGTATATAATGTGAGAGAATCTATATATATATTTATGTGTGTGTATGTATATATATTGTTGCGCCCTCTCGGATCTGCATCCTCATCCTCGGGATCACCCCGTATACGTTTCCGGAGGATCGTCGTCAAGGGGGTTGTTGATAAACAACCTCCGATTTTTGTTTGTTTTCCGACTCCATCTTGAGTCTTGGTCTAGCTGTCAAACCGATTTGACGTGTAACGAGACCTCAGACTATTTTCCCGATTGATTGTATTTCTTCTTCTGTATTCTCAAAGGGTCGTCACTTCATTAAATAACATTCTGTGCTTAACCGAGTCTTGATTTATTTCGCGCGCAAGTGAGAGTGCTTGTGCGAGTGAGATATCTCTTGAGATATCGCAAGAGGCGTTTGGAGGACGCAACATTTTGGGGGCTCGTCCGGGATCAACCGAAAGAATCGCCCGAAAGAAATTCCAACGATGGCACAGAATTCTCCGAAAGCGACGCGATCTCGAACGGCTGCGAAAGACGCCGAGACGGATCCTCTACAAGCCGCGCTTCAAGAGCTCAGAGAGATGCGCGAAGAGCGAGATCGACAGCAGGCTCGTTTCGAGACTCTCCTGAGAGAGAAGGACGATCAGCTACGTCGACTAGAGCAGAGGATTCAAAGAGTTTCTGCACATCAAACACCCAATCAGCTAAGTCCTTCCAATAATAGAGATAGGGCTTGCGGCGATACGCAAAACGATTTTGGGGCTTGCGCGAGTACTGCGAGATCCGCGACAAACGCGAGTGCCGCGATAAACGCGATAAACGCGAGTGAAGTGACCGCCGACTTTCGCACGAAAACGGGTTTGAAATTAAAGCCCGACACGTACGACGGGAAAGTTCCGCTGCGGGAGTTCCTCTCCCAATTCCTCCTAATCGCGGTCGCGAATAAATGGGACGACAAAACAAAGACAATCTCTCTCGCCGCGAACCTTAGGGGAAAAGCGCGTACCGTTCTAGAAAACGTCGAGAATTTTGAGGAATTAACTTTCGCAGAATTAAAATCAAAACTAGAATTACTTTTTGGAGACGGAAATTTGACTCAAAACTATTACTCACTCTTTACCAATAGGAAACAAAAATACGGGGAAGATTTCGCTTCATTCGGGACCGAATTGGAAAGACTTTCGCGGCTTACTTACCCCGAATGTCCTTACGAAGTCCGTGATAAGATTGCTTGCGCGCAATTCATTTCCGCGTTATCCGACAATTTTGTAAAAAGAACCCTCCAATTAGAAGGAGTGACTTCACTAAATTTGGCTATTGAGAGAGGAAAAGCTATTAAAATAATTCGGGACGAGAATTTTGACAAAAAGAGAGATAACGGGAATAACGGGAATACAAGAGATTTTTACGGAAATAAGAAAGAATTCGCGAATAACGGGAATAAGAAAGATTACGGGAATAATAATGGGAATAGTGAAAATAATGCGGGATTTCACAAAAATTATGAAAGACAAAATTATCAAAAAGGAGAGAGAAACCACGCGCGAACGAACCCCGATGAAAAGAAGGAATTTGACTCGAAAAGGAAAGCGCAAGCAAACAATTCTTCTTCAAAAGAATGTTGATCTTGCGGAAAGACCGGACATTTACGATTCCAGTGCCCTGACGCGAAGGGAAACTGAAATTGAACTTTCCGGGGAAGGTTCGACTTTTTCGGATGATTCCCCGATTTCAGATTTTGTTGAATGTAGGGTTAGAAGGATCCAAAAGAAAGAATATTTTTCATATTTTGGAAAATTAAACAAAAAAGTTGTCTCTTTAAAATAGATACAGGCTCTGACGTCTCTTTATTAAATAGTAAACTTGTGGGAGAAGATCTTGAAAAGATTCCAGTAAAAAATATTAATTTAAAGTGTCCAAATGGAGGAAAAATTTTAATTGATTTTTTAGTGAAAGTAAAAATTGAAATTGGAAATTATTCAATTGAAATTCCCTTATTTATTGCTGACATCAATGATCAATGCATTCTTGGAGTTGACTTCCTTAAAATAATTAATTTGGATAATGTATTTAATAAAGTTTTTGATGAATTCACGAATAATGAAGAATTAAAGAATTATCAATGTTCAAGAATTAAAGATTTTTCTAAAAAAATTCCATCTATCTTAAATGATCTTTTTGAAAAGAGTTCAATTGAGTTACAAGAATCCCAAAAAGAAATTTTTATTAATTTTCTAAATAAGTTCCAAGATCTATTCTCCTGCGATATTGTTGCCGGGAATTGCGATGTTATCGAACATTTTATAAATGTGAAAGACTCTCTCCCCATAAAACAGGCATCCCGTAGGATTCCTTTTCAGATGAGGGAGGAAGTGGATAAAATAATGGAGGAAATGAAAATTGAAGGAATCATTGAAGAATCTCAGAGTCCTTGGGTTTCGCCAACTGTCATGGTAAAAAAAAAGATGGAACCCTGAGATTTTGCATTGACTACCGGAGACTAAATGCTATCACGGTAAAAGATTCCTATCCCCTCCCTCGAATCGACGACGTATTAGACCAGCTATCAGGATCTTGAGGGGCAACTGGCTCGTTGGTTGGAAAGACTCCAAGAATTCGACTTTGAAGTGCAACACCGTAAGGGGGAGTCTCACAAGAATGCCGATGGATTATCCAGACGACTTTGTGAGACTTTTGGCTGCGAATATAGTGCTAAAGTCGAAGGAAGGAACAATTCAGAAAGCGAGAAAATAGTTGCCCGACTCATACTCCAAGGAGAGGATCTGGAAGTACGGCAAAAGGATCAAGAGGAAGATCCTAATATTGCCATTATCATTCAAGGAAAAAGTATGGCAAAAGGATCAAGAGGAAGATCCTAATATTGCCATTATCATTCAAGGAAAAAGAGAAGGAAGACGTCCGCCTCGTTCTGAATTGGTGACTCACGATATTTCCGCTCAAATTTATTGGGCATATTGGGATGCGTTAGTTCTTCAAAATGGAATACTTTACAAGAAGTGGGAAGCCCCGAATTTGAAGTCTAGTTTTCTTCAGTTAATTGTTCCTCGGAAACGAGTGAAAGAGATTCTCAAAGAAGTACATGACTCTCCATCCGGAGGTCATTTCGGAATAAACAAAACCTTAGAAAAGGTTCGAAAACGTTTTTATTGGGCAACTTATAAGCAAGACATAGAAAATTGGTGCAAGTCTTGCAAAGTTTGCCTTTCAAAAAAGGCTCCACAGGAAAAGGAAAATCTCCCATGCAGATATATAATGTCGGAAATCCATTCGAGAGGATTCAGATGGATATTTTAGGCCCACTTCCTATCACTTCTTCAGGAAATAAATATGAGATTGTCATCATTGATTGCTTCACCAAATGGGTAGAAGCTTTTCCCCTTAAGAATATTAGAGCAAAAACGGTTGCAGAAATCTTCGTTAATGAATTTATTTCAAGACATGGAGTACCTTTAGAGGTACATACCGACCAAGGGAAGAATTTTGAATCCAAACTTTTTGCCGAATTAATAGAACTTCTTGGAATTAGGAAAACACGGACTACCCCGTTACATCCTCAATCTGATGGTCAAGTCGAACGACAACATCAAACTATAATAAACTATTTAGCGAAGTATATTTCACAGAATCAAAAGGATTGGGATCGGTGGATCCCCATGTTTCTTCTGACCTACAGATCTTCGAAGCACGAAACTACTGGAATAACTCCTGCGGAATTATATTTCGCTCGAGATTTAAGACTTCCAGTGGATTTGTTACGAGGGAACCTTCCTAAGACAGAGGAGGGAGAATCCTCTTCTTCAATTGAGAATTTCGCCAGTATTCTTAGAGAAAAATTAGATGAAATTCATTCCGAAGTTAAAGGAAAGATGGATACAAAATCTTCTCGAGTAAAGAGTTGGTATGATAGGGGAGTTAGGAAGATTCTATTTCAGTGGGAGAGAGAGTCTGGTTTTACAACCCCCGAAGAATTAAAGGAAAAGCTCCCAAATTGCAGAGCAATTGGGAAGGACCTTTCTTTATAGCGAAGAAATTCAACGATGTGGTGTATTGTATTCAGAAGACACCCAGATATCGGAAAAAAGTGGTTCACGCGGATAGAATAGCTCCATTTATAGATAGAAATGTTGTTAATTGTTAGTTAGGTCAGAACCTGAATAAAATTGTTAGGAAATAGGGAGATGTGTGTATGAGTTTGTGTGTGTGTGTGTGTGTATGTATATTTTCATTTTAGAATTCTTACTGCGAAAAATGTTTTTCTTTTCTAGTTGAAGATCTTCAAGATCTTCAAGGTTTGTCTGAGTCTTCGGTACGGGAGGATTCTCCAAGGAAGTTTCTGTGGCTGAGACTCATCGGAAACAGCTGACATCTTTCAAAAGGAGATTTCCAATTCGTTGTATTCTAAAGGTCGTTTGATTCTTCAATTAAGAAGACTGTCTCGCCCACGGTTTTTTTTGATTCGTGGTTTTTCCCGTGGGACGAAGGGCAAATGCCGAGGCAGGGACTTGGGGAGTCCTCGATGGACGATGGGTCCACGGATGTTACCCCTCCCCCCCTTGTCTGAAGATTCAACGTTCTTCGATTTTCTCCGGAAGACGCTTAAGCGAGAACAACAGAACAACAGCGAAGAGAGCAGAAATTTTCACCTCGGCGGATGTGAAGAAGAGTCTGGCCAACTTTTCTTCGAAGACACCGTTCGAGTATGGAAAGGAAGAGGGCGAAGCCCGGTAACCTGTAGCAGCAGCTCAGGGAGGGCAGGATTCGTCCGGACGAAGAAGACGCAAGATTGGGACCAGACGTTTCGCTCGACCACCCAGCAGCAGCTTGGGAAGAGCAGGAGAATCGTCGGTGCCCTGGAATCAGCGTCAGTCCTGGGTCTTCAGTAGTCTCCATGTTGGATTGTCGGGACGACAATCTTAAAGAAAGAGGGTAGTGTTGCGCCCCCTCGGATCTGCATCCTCATCCTCGGGATCACCCCGTATACGTTTCCGGAGGATCGTCGTCAAGGGGGTTGTTGATAAACAACCTCCGACTTTTGTTTGTTTTCCGGCTCCATCTTGAGTCTTGGTCTAGCTGTCAAACCGATTTGACGTGTAACGAGACCTCAGACTATTTTCCCGATTGATTGTATTTCTTCTTCTGTATTCTCAAAGGGTCGTCACTTCATTAAATAACATTCTGTGCTTAACCGAGTCTTGATTTATTTCGCGCGCAAGTGAGAGTGCTTGTGCGAGTGAGATATCTCTTGAGATATCGCAAGAGGCGTTTGGAGGACGCAACAATATATACACACACACATAAATATATATAGATGCTCTCACATTATGCACATTTCAAATGATCGAATAATGATAATACATACATACATCACATCCATACACACCCACATACACATACAATTAATTTTTTTATAAATAATAAATAGGGATCAAATTAAAAATATTTATTTATATATATATATATATATGTATAATAATAAAAAATGTTTAATAAAAATTTAAATTGAAAATTTTTCCTTTTCCCCTTCCACCTCGACCTCTTTGTCCCCTTCTTCCCCCCAAACCCCTTATATTTTGAAAATATGTTGGCGGTGGTGGCGGAGGCGACACAAAATGTCCTGGTGGGGGCGGAGGCAGCACAAAATGTCCTGGTGGCTGTGGATACGGCAGAAATTGTTCTGGTGGTGGCGGTGGTGGTGGCGGTGGTGGTGGTGGCGGTGGTGGTGATGATGATGATGGTGGTGGCAGCTGTGGCATTTGTAGCTGCTGCTGTTGCCACCGCTCACGACGACGTTGGCGATAACGTCGTCGTCGTTCCATTTGAATATTAGCCTAAAAAAATTAATTATAATTATTTTCAATTAGAAAAATGTATTTTCTCTCTCTCTCTCTCTCTCTCTCTCTCTCTCTCTCTCTCTCTCTCTCTCGTTTAATTATATATTATAATAATTATCATAAAGGAAACATATTACTCCATGTAATATATATCTTGCACTACATTACTAATTTTTTATAATAAACAAATATTTTTTTTATTTTTGTTGTGTGTGATAATTTTTATTATAGCAAGATATATATTACACAGAGTAATATGTTTTCTTTATAATAATTATTATTAATTATAATAATAAAATAAAATAAGGAATGTGTATTATTGTAAATATATTTATTTTATCAAAACACTCACAGGTTGTGGTGCTCGCACATAATAAATTATATATGCTCCGGGCGCGGACGGCATAAAATTGTTTGCTGGCACGTAGCCAGAAATAGGCGGCATCGGTATTGCTGTAAAAAATGTATATTTTATATATATCCTGTATACATATATATATACAGGGTGTAGAAAAAAAGGGTAAAATACCCTGTATATAATGCGTACAATATATGTATATTTATTCATATAAGTATATGTATATACAACAATAAAAATATACAAAGGTCAAATAGGTTATTACAGGTTACCAAAAAATCATTGCTTACAAGAATTACAATTTTATGCCATAAATAGATAAATGAATGCTTCATATAAATATAAAATCCAATATTTCAAATATTTTGTGTATAATATGTACATATATATACATGTACATATATAAATACATATATCAATAAAAAGAACAATTACTTACCACGTTGATGGTTCGCCATTATGCAAACATGTACTATCCATTATCGAGATCGAGTGCAATTACATCGTGCAATACTATAGGTGCGTTCGGGGAGACGCTATTAGCGCTGATAGCGTCATTCTATCTCTGTTACTTACTGAAAGGTGAACAAGGATAGAGCACGCTGACAGCGCTAAAAGCGCGCTCCTCGAATCCAACCTATATCGGGCGACCTAGCTCTCATGTAATTTTAATAGCACAGAGTATAGAGTATTGTTTTGTACCAGTGTTTTATTGTCAGTGCAGTGTTCTCTTTTTTATCATAGTATTTATTAGAGTAGTATTATTTTGAGCATATTATACATTCATTATGCCTAAATATACTAGGGGGCATAAAACAGTTTCGGCTAAACGTGTGTCTCTGTCACAAAAAATGTGTCGCATGCGAGAAGCGCGTGACAATTATTTTTGTGAAAATTCTTTTGTGAATCAAGAAAGAATTGAGGACTCCGGAAAAGGATCATTGGAATTCGTATCGGATTTGGAAATTCCAGGTACGTCACATCAATTATATGCATGTGGAGATAAGAGAAATGTAGATAACGATACGTTGACATCATTATCTTGTATGGAAACATGTTCTCAATCATCTGTCGATGCATGCGCAACACAGAAATTTCAATCAGAAAAAATATTAATATTTTTGATGATGATGATTCTGTGGTGGGATCTATATCAGACGTTCGTGAATTTTGTAAAAATTTGACAACTTTGTCGATGAACGAGCCGCACACATATACAGACGATGACAGAAATGTGATGACAGATAATGATGCGTTGACACCGCAGTCGTTGAATACATTTCTTGAAAATTCTGCAGATGCATGCACATTGGAATCGGAAAGTACAATGCAAAGCAATATCGAAGATATCGAAGACGTCGAAAATGTCGAAGATATCGAAAATATTGTTTTGCATACAGATGGGAATATCGACGCAAATCGTTTGTATTCTGAAGAGATTAGTGGACGACGTATCGTCGATTTTGGGCATGTTTTTGCTGAATTGCAGAGACTGTCCACTCATTGGATCGGCGAATGTCGTTTTACTGATCTTGTAATAAGCGAAAAGAAGCGTGACAGTCTGAAAACCAAATTTTCTGTCAAATGTCGAATGTGTAACTTCACTCGTAGCTTTTGGAGTGAACCGAAAGACGACAAAATATTGGATGTCAATAGTGGTATCGTATCCGGTACTATATTGACAGGGACTGGTCATAAGCAGCTTGAAGAACTTCTTGCTGCTGCGGATGTTCCATGCATGAGTAGTAAAACATATATAAAGCATCATAACGAAATATCGGAAGCCTTCGCCGCCGCCGCGGAAAAAGAAATGCGCGTGGCTGGCGAAGAGGAAAAACGTTTGGCAATCGAAAGAGGAGATGTCATAGACGGCATTCCGCATATACCCGTGATAACAGACGGCTCGTAGATGAAGAAATCCTACCGTACTGGTAGTTACGATTCTCCATCCGGAGCAGCTATTATTACGGGATATCATTCTAAAAAAGTGTTATTTGTTGGTGTCCGTAATAAATATTGTATTGTCTGTGCGAGAGCAGCTAAAATTAATGTAGTAGCAAAAGAGCATACATGTTTTAAAAATTGGGGAAGTAATCAGGGCTCCACCAGTATGGAAAGTGATATAATCCTCGAAGGCTTCCGACTTAGTTTAGAAATGCATGGCCTTATTTATAATAAATATATCGGTGACGGTGATAGTAACGTATTAAAAAAATTGAGAGATTTTCCACCGTATCCAAATATTGTTGTGGAGAAGATTGAATGCACGAATCATCTTCTCCGCAATCTTTGTAATAAAATACGTGAAGCAGGTAGTACCGGTAGTAGAAATATATCAAAATTAAAGAAGGTCGTTGAGCACAGCTTTATGAAAATTCGAAACGCTGTGGTCAAGGCTGTCACCTTTCGCCGCAATCGTGAAGCTAGTTGGCAAACAAAAATTTTAGAATTAATGAAAGATTTAAATAATATACCTAGCCATGTATTTGGTGAACATAAAGATTGTGCTTCGCTTCAATATTTCTGTAATGGACAACAGAAAGAAGGCGAGCAAAATCTTGTGCCTCAATTACAACGTGCAGGATTATTACAAAAAGTAGAAAATGCTATGAAACGCATTATAGAAAATGCCGATAGTTTACTATATCAATTTACTAGTAATTCCGTTGAAAGTTGTAATGGAATTATAAGTAAATTTATTGGTGGCAAGCGCGTTCATTATTCCATGAAAGGTTCTTATCAGACACGCGTTAAAGCATCCGTAGTGCAATGTAATACTTCGCGAGCCTTAAGTTCTGTTTGTCGTGCGATAGATAAAAAACCACCCACACAAACAGAAATTATTGAAAATAGAAATATAAAAAAAATGCCAACCAACTTCAACGAACACGTGCGGCGAAAGAATTAGGTCTCTCTGTTCGTACATCTAAATTTTCCGCTAAAATAACGGCTGATAAAGATTATGGACTAAATGTAGAACGACCAGATATCGAAGGTAATATGTACGAACAGCTGAGACTTAATCATTATGAAATGTTATTAGAGCAACAACGTAATTGTGCTGTATTGGAGTGTGCTACACGGGATCAGCATGAAAACCCGGAGTGGCACAACGTACGGCGAAATCTTCTCACTGCTTCAAACTTTGGAAAAGTTTATAGCAGAAGAGAAACAACTTCGTGCCAAAATCTTGTGAAAGCAATTCTTTATCCTCCTCGATTGACGGTTGTTGAGGGTAAAGAAAAAGAGATGATAGCACGAGAGCAATTGCAGGTGGAATTAGGGATAGAAATTAATAATTATGGTATATTTATAGATGAAATTATCCCATATCTTGCCGCGACGCCTGACGGCATTGTCGGAGACGATACTATCATTGAGATTAAATGTCCTTATGCGGCGCGGCATGTGTCTCCTATCACTGCAATGCTCAATAAGATTTCACATATTTATAGAATATTTGATAAAACGGATGACACTCGAATGAATCAAAGACACGCGTACTACTTCCAAGTGCAGGGACAATTCCACATAACGCAAAGAAAGTATTCCATTTTTGCTGTGTGGACACCCTTTGGATTGAAGTACACGATTGTCGAGCGTGATGACAGATTTTGGGAAACAAAAATGTCAGCACTGCTTAAACGATTCTACGAGGACTGCTTAGTTGCTGAAATAATAGATAGTAGAGTAGCAAGAAATATGCCTATTCGGGAACCGCAGTATGTCATCGAAGCACAAGCGGCTCGGAAAAATTACATAAAAGTGAAAAGTGTTATCGAAAGCACTACTATCACTGTTGCTATTCCAGAAATAGAGCAAATAGAGCAAATAGATGACGATTGCATTATAACTGATTACTCGAATGAAAAACGAGATCTAACTGAGGATGACATAAAAAGACTAAGAAAAATGTTAGATGATGTGATACCTTCTCTTTTATTAGTAAAGAATAATGTTTTGCCCATAGATAGTAAATTAAATGATGAATCGTTAGATTTATTTTTACGCATTGTAAGAGAGACTTCTTGCTTTGAAACACAAAGTGTGTTATATTTAGAATACCCGCACATAATTGAAGCTAGTCGTAGCAATAAAAGCTTACAAATTATTGGCGGAAATTGCACAGATCATTGGCGATGCATTTATTTTGATGGCACCAAACTTCACGTGTACGACAGCATACCTGGTACTACGTACGAAAAATTGGTTGCTAAAGAAAAAGAATATATTCGCCTTCGTTATCCTAAGATCAACAAATATGATATAATTTTCGAAGAAGTGCAAACACAACCGGATTGCACCTCTTGTGGAATTTATGCTGCGGCTTTCGCTACAACTGTAGCCTTGAAAGGAAATCCTTGTAATGAAAAATATTCCAGTGACGTAAAATGCATGAGACGTCATTTAATTAAAATTCTAGAAAGCAACAAATTATTGCCTTTCCCGAATTAATATTTTTCATTATTTAACCCATCTTTGTAAGCTTTTATTGCTGCCATTATGCAAAAATAAGCAATGATAAAATAAGATGGTAGAAGTTATCTGCAATCGTCATTGTATAGAACATATATATAGTAACATAAAAATCTCGGAGAGACGATAAAAGAATATTGGTTGCGTTCTCACGGGGCTCAATGGGCGTTGGAGGAGCCCATTCTATATTTTATATATGTAATATTAAATTTATTATGACAATTAAATTTTGTTATACTTTTGTTTTGAAAATAGTGCATTGCAAATTAGATCGCAATTTGAACTGAAGTGATTGCGTCGCAAAGTGTTAATATCAGATAGGTTTTGCAATGTACTATTTTCAAAAATATTTAGTAATAGGTAGATGAAAATTAAATAAATTACAAAATACAAGTATAGAAACACATAATAAACAAAGTTGCATGTAAAATAACAAGAAATATTTTATACAGTATACTTCCCATAATATGGTTGAGGTCACTTTGCGACGCCATCATTTAACTTAGTTTAAATTGCGATCCACTCGAATTATTAATTCGTGTTGTTTATTAAATATGTACAGAAACAATAGCAATTACATTAATTTAAATTTTTATTAACTTCAAATTATAGAAAAGATATTAGATATTTAAATGTATGTTTATATGTACATTGCTTGCTATTGTTTACTGTACATTGTGTACATATTTTTATATATCTTTATCCCATGAGATGAGTAATCGTACTGCATTGAAAACTTTAAAATAGAAAAGATCTCAAAAATAATACAATCAAATATATAATTAATAGAAGTTTGATTGCATTGGAAAAAATGGCATATATCATACTTTTATATTTCTTATCATTTATATTATATTTTTATATTTATATTACATATTTTTTTCAATATTTTGTATTAAATAATTATATATAACGATTTTCGGGATAAGAATATGTAACAATATGTTGTAGCGCTTCTATTATTGTGTTTCCGATAAGCGCAAAAAATTATGATTTTATTATAAGTAATTGATATTTTAATATTATATAATTGACATTGTTTTCCTTGCAGATTTTATAATCAATAATTTCTTTTATTATAATTATATTGATATTAATCTATGTATGCACCATAGAGTTGCTTGTTGTTGCAGATAGATTTGGAGACGTCCGAAGGGCGGATCACTTTCAATGAAGAGGCGTGGATACCATTGAATCAACGCCATTATATTGCAGCAGGTAACGTATGCACAGTGGGGGTTTTAGTGAGTAAGAATCTCACACTACCCCGGAAAACCGGGGTGCCTTTTGAAGGTTTCCCCCACGTAAAAAAAAAAAAAAAAAAAAAAAACGCTATTGCCATGTTAAAAGCTCTAGCTTCAATCAATTAATAATCCAATATAATAATCAACAATTATTTTTATATTATAGTATATAGTACATTTGAATATATAAAAATGTTAAAAAATATTTTTTTAAATTGAGAAAAAGAATATTTTAAATATTAAAAAAATATTTTAAATATTCTTTTTAAAATAATGTTAAACAAATTTTTTAAAAATATTTTTATATATTCAAATACTTATTATTATATAAAAATAATTGTTGATTATATATTCATTAGAGTATTAATTATTGATTGAAGCTTGAGCTTTATGGCACAAACTGAACATCTTGTACATAATATTTCATTTCTACATAATATTTCACTTATTTATAAAGTATATAATATATAAGTTGTAACGGGCCGTTTTCCCGAGACGGCCGGACGTCGCTCAGTCGTGATCACAAGGTTCGGGAAATGGCGGATGCGAAAACACAAGACGGTGACTCGGTATTTAAATGAAATAAAACAGTTTATTCAAAAGCATTCATGAACTAATACAAATTAAATGGCTCGCGATATATTACGATGAAAGCGATGCAGTAAAGGCGCCGGATGTCAATACATAAGGTGTATCGAGAACATATGTTTCGGTTATATGTATACGCGGGTTAATGCCCTGGCCGTGTTTATAAACGGTTTAAAGGGTATAGCCGATGAACAGTCTCGCGTGCGGCTTGTTGTTGACGCGCAAGTGGTGACGGCGCCTGAAGCGGGGCGCGGCGGGTCGAGCACGTGACTTCGGTATGCGCGGTTTTTCGGCGTCCGCTCTCTCGTACGCCTGAGAGAGCGTTCGATATATCGAACGCGCGCTTCGTGATACGCGCGCTTTGTATGGTCGTAATCGCGTATGGGCGGGGAATTGATCGCGGTTTTGACTACTGGACATTAGGGTGCTCCAGGAGTGGTTACCGGGTACGGAAACTCCCGTCCAAGGCAGGGAACTCCCTACCTCGTGATTTTGTCCGGTACCAAGGTATTAAACAGGAGAGCGGTTCCGAAAACCGAAAACTCTCGGTAGAGACCGGGCACTCCCGATCCCTTCGGTCGTTCGCTCGTGAATGCAGAGAGAGGATCTCGTTATGTGGCTGCGGTGAGAACACCCACCGGAGGCTGGGTACACCCGACCCCGTAATTTGCCGTTAACGAGCGTTCTGGAATCGGATTCGTTTCTAAGAGCTATACTAGCGCTAGAGCGGATCGGCGAACGGAGTGAGTCTCTCTTGTCTGGAGCCGTCCTTTTTATACGGCTCCAGATCTCGCTCGAGAGTCTCTTCGGTGAACTTCGTTCGTTCTCGGTATCGTCGGGATCGTTCGGGATCGTCGCGCGGCGATAAGCGCGTAACATTGTATCGAATAGCGGTTGGTATAATTCGGCATAATAATAAATAATTAAGATGTGGCGCATTGCGCCTGCTGTATCGCCCGGCCGGTGTTCGCGGGGCGCAGCCTTCCGGCGCTAATCGGCCGGGTAACGGGGGAATCGTTACAAAGTTTATATATATATACACACACAGATATGACAAGCGTTCTAGATTTTTTTTTTCGATTATTGATGTTATATTGTATAATCTCTCTCTCTTATCTCTCTCTCTCTCTCTCTCTCTCTCTCTCTCTCTCTCTCTCTCTCTCTCTCTCTCTCTCTCTCTCTCTCTCTCTCTCTCTCTCTCTCTCTCTCTCTCTCTCTCTCTCTCTCTCTCTCTCTCTCTCTCTCTCTCTCTCTCTCTTTCTCTGCTATATACATAAATACAATTATAACGTGAAAGAACTTACGAGTAATGTATGATGGCTCAATGCAAGAATATTCAATCTCGTAGAAAACTTGAGTTCAAATATATCAATTTTTTTTATAATATATTGGAATATAGAAAAATCATAGAAATATATTTTTTAAAGGCGATAAATTTAAAAAATTTTATATTGAAAATATTATCTATGATTGCTACAAGCCAATTGTTAATTTATATTCGTTCTCTTATTCTTGTCTCTCTATCGCGCTGACTATACATAAAGTATCGATAAAAAAGTATAAGCAATAAATTGTCAAGTCTAATAAGTACCCGTGTCTAACATATATTTTGTATACTAATTCACTCTCAATTTACTGTTATTATTTATCATTAGACAATTATTAAACATACATATAATTTTTAGTGATATATATATATATATTTATATATAATATACGCACATATGTGCATAAGCATATATAAATTTACAAAAAATGGGTGCTTATTAGTCTTGCTACGTTACTGCCTTCTGCTACGGAAGGCCAGAAAGCATTTTCAGGCCGTATCTCGCGTATAGCATGATCACGTGATCAGCACGGTAGAGGAACAAGGATGATTATCGATCCTTGTAGTAGTAATACTATGAGAGTTCTAACCCAGGTCCTCTAAGGGGGTGCGGGGCGCGGGGGATTCTCCTTGGCGAGGGGTATGACATCACGCGGGGCGGGGGTATCTCTAGGGTGCGGGGGCTGACGTCACGCGGGTGGAGGGGATGTTTCGACAAAGGAGGGGGAGTTTTCTGAGTGCAATATTTGTAGATGGTATCTTTACGACTTTTTTATGAGGGTTCTTAGACATTTTCCCAAAAAGGTATAGAACAAGCGCCGATGATTGACTATTTTGTACCCTCGTTAGTATAATTTTATTACGGAAGCGCCGATGTCCGGCTGCTCGAACTTGTCAACGGAGCGTTCTAGAATCCATAAAACTATGTTTTTCATTTTATGGACATTTTATCATTAGGAAAGGAATGAAGATTTTAGGGCCGACGCTGCGACGAACATGTCAAACGTTATTTATAGGGGTGCAAATGTAAAAGCGTTGACGTTCGGCAGCTTTGTACCCTCGCGGAAAATCTCCCATAAAAACGAGAGCGAAACATTTTTCTTAATATTTTTTAAGGAAGAATGCAACGTATCGGCGCCAACGTTCGGCAGCTTGTGTCCTTACTCCTCTATCCATAAAACCGATATCTCGGGAAACTATCTTTTGAGATACGCCAAATGTTAGAAAAGGAGATAGAATTAGGTGAAATATATATAAGGAGGATGAGAGCGCGTCAAACCATAGTACGATTTGAAAGTGCATAGATGCAGCGGTGAAAAAAGTTTAGTGGTTACTTTCTTGTATTAGAAGTGTTAGTATAATAGTGAATAAAAGAAATAATGGAAAACATTGAGCAGAACGAACGCGACCTGTTGGAGCGGTCCCATCAAGTCACCACCTTGGGCGAATATTTTGAATGGGCGCTGCGCTGCGAGGACTTTATCAAACTGCTCGAAGAACGCAGTCGTGTCAAGCGTCCGCGACTCTCGATTGGATATAGACAATCTTTGGTTGCTAGAATCGCGCGACTCGAGGGTGCAAAGACTCGATTGCAGAGACAGTTTATACCCAGTGGTGGTAATTACAGTGGTGGTAATTACAGTGGCGATAATAACACGGGAAGACTCGTTTGACGAGAGATCGATATCGCGTTCAAAAATCGGATACTGATAGGTGCGGTGATTAACGCAGACTATATTGAACCGCGACAATTTTTGGAAGACCCTAGTAGTGTAGTACTCGAGCAAGTGCAAGATGTTATAAAAATACACAACTGTGCAAAAGTGAACATCGTGTTCAACGGTGAGTTTGTGACAGGTGATAAGCGCGCCAACAAAAGCATTAACACGCGAAATTATGAACTCTTTCACACGTCCGATTTACGCGAGTGGTATGAGCGGCATGTCATCGAATCCACATTGGCGTCTCTCGAAGAGTTTCAGGAACGTGATAGCGGATGGGCATTGTCACGAATCCTCGATCTTACGGTCAACGTCAACAAGTGCAATCCTATGCGTGCGGGGTGTTATTTAAACTTGCTGCGAGAAATTGTGACGAAGAGAGCAGTGGTGAACGTGCGATCAACGGACAATGCATGTTTCGCATGATCAGTGGTGGCCGCTCTGTACCCCGCAGAAAGACATGTGGAACGAGAATTTTCATATCCCCATTACATGACAGTGTTAAATCTTCAGGACATTGAGTTTCCGATGACGTTGAACCAAATAAAAAAATTTGAACATATAAATAACATCTCAATCAACGTCTAGAGGAGGAAGAAGGAATTATCTATTCTTCCGATACAGCTCACTGATCGGAAAAGAGAAAAACATGTAAATATGTTGTATGTGGAGGAGGACGACAACGTTGGGCATTTTGCGTATATCAAAAATCTGTCTCGCCTCGTAAGCTCGCAACTGAGCAAACACAATGGTCAAAAATATATCTGCGATCGGTACGTATATTTATTGCAAATTATATAATAATTGTAAATAAAATTGTAAATAAAATTGTAATTTTTTTTTTCTTTCACAGATGCTTGCACTATTTCGGATCGGAGGACAAGTTGCAGTCACATACAGTAGACTGTCGAGAAATGAACGACTGCGCTATCCGATTACCAAGCGATAAAGACAAGTGGTTCGACTTCGACAACTACAACAGAAAGGAGCGACTTCCCTTCGTGGTGTACGCCGACTTGGAGTGTGTGCTGAAGAAGACGCCGGAACATGCGTCATACTCCCAACATCACGAGGTATTCAGCATCGCTTATTATATACATTGTTCGTACGACAAATCGTTATCCGCGTATAATTCTCGCCGTAGTATCGATTGCGCTTCATGGTTCGCCGAAGAACTTAAAAATTTAGCGCATCGCGTAAAGGGTATTTTGTCTGATAATATCCACATGACAAAATTAACGCAAGATGAACGGGAAAAATTTCATATCGCCACGCAATGTCACATTTGCGAAAAACCGTTTGTACAAGACGATACACGCGTACGCGATCATTGTCATCTGACCGGGCGATACAGGGGTCCCGCGCACTCAAACTATAATCTAAATTACAAAGACTCTTATGTCATTCCTGTAGTTTTCCATAATCTATCCGGCTGTGACGCACATTTTATCATAAAAGAAATAGCTACCGCGTATGAAGGACGCGTAGATGTGCTTCCAATAACATAAGAAAAATACATTTCATTTACGAAGACTGTCAATAGTACCGACGACGGTAAAGATCGGAAAGCTTGCGTGAAATTACGATTCATCGATTCAAATTTCTCAATGCTAGTCTTGACAAATTGGCATCTTTTTTGAATAAGGATAAGTTAAAAATTTTACGTTCCAATTTTTCTGCATTATCCGCTCACAATTTTGAATTATTAACTCGAAAAGGTGTCTTTCCGTACGAGTACATTGACTGCGTGGACAGGCTGCAGGACACGCGTTTACCACCACGCGAATCGTTTTACAGTTGTTTAACCGGTGACACTGTATCCGAGAGCGACTACGCACACGCCGTCAATGTGTGGCAGCAGTTCTCCATTCAAATCTTGGGTGAATACAGCGATCTAGACTTAAAAACTGATGTCTTGTTGTTGGCAGATATATTTGAAAACTTTCGCAACACTTGCATCGCGGACTTGACCCTGCGTATTATTATACTCTTCCCGGGTATACATGGGACGCCATGTTAAAACATACACACGTAAATTTCGAACTGCTTACCGATATCGATATAGTCATGTTTATCGAACGGGGTATACGCGGTGGTCTAAGTCAATGTTCAGGAAGATATGCGCAGGCCAACAACAAGTACATGCAGTCATATGATCCATCGAAACCATCATCATATCTCATGTATTTTGATGTAAATAATTTATACGGATGGGCAATGTGTCAACCATTGCCTTATGCCGATTTTCGATGGGTCGAAGACATTTCAAACTTTGACGTTAGCGCGATCGCTCCGGATTCACTTACAGGTTATATTCTCGAGGTTGATCTAGAGTACCCGCAAAATAAACACAATACGCATACTGACCTACCGTTTTGCCCGACACGTGACAAACCGCCCGGCAAGCGGGAAGATAAGCTTCTCGCAACGCTATATGACAAGAAGCGCTACGTCATACATTATCGCAACCTGCAGCAGTGTACACGTCACAACCTTTGCGTTACAAAAATACATCGCGTATTACAATTCACTCAATCTCCATGGCTCCGAAATTATATCGAACTTAATACAAAATTTCGAACACACGCGAAAAATGATTTTGAAAAAAATTTATACAAATTAATGAATAATGCAGTATTTGGCAAAACGATGGAAAATGTGCGTAATCATGTAGATGTAAAATTACTGACAAAGTGGGACGGACGATACGGAGCAGAGGCGATGATTGCTAAACCAAATTTTCACTGTAGAAGCATCTTTTCGGAAAATTTAATTGCTGTAGAATTACGTAAACTCGAAATAAAATTCAATAAACCAATCTATGTCGGTATGTGTATACTCGACATATCGAAAGTGTGTCTATAGGAATTTCACTACGAGTACATGTCACCGCTCTATCGTGAAAGGTAATGTAAACTGACACAGATAATTTAATATACCATATTAAATGCGAAGATGTATATGAGAATATGAAGCGCGACGTGAGCAAATTTGATACGAGCGATTACGCTGTGGGCAATGCGTACGGTATACCGCTCGTGAATAAAAAGGTACCCGGTCTAATGAAAGATGAAAACAACGGCGCGATTATTACTGAATTTGTAGGGTTTAGAGCAAAAATGTATGCCTTGCGAGTGGATGGCAAGAAAGATACCAAAAAAGTAAAAGGTGTCAAGGGTAACGTCGTCGCGAGAACGATAACGTTTGACGATTATACGCGGTGTTTGAATGATGATATTGAAATGACACGTAGTCAGTCTTGCATAAGATCGAAATTGCACGAAGTATACACCATTCGCGATACAAAAATTGCTCTAAGTCCGTACGACGACAAGCGGTATATCATACCTGAAACCACTGATACATTACCGTGGGGACATTACCAGATACCCTTATAAAATATAATGTAATATAATGTAGGTGATATAATTTTATGTAACATATGTATATGTATTTCATATATTGGATCGGAAAGGATGTATTAATAAAGATTTTGTATTTCACATATTTCATGTATATTGTAATATTTCAAATACTTTTATATGTTGTACACATTATATATTTTTAAATTTTTGAGTAATTAATAAATACAGTTTGTATGAATTAAATCACATTGTCCTTATGTATCCAAGAGTTGTGCGAATTGTCAAATCCCAGCCATTTTACGTAAACCTCGTCACCCCTCCTGCGCAGTACTTTCTCCACGAGATATACGTCTGGATAATTCGCGCTATGCAACTCGTGCTCGTAAAACGCTCCAGCGACAGATGTTTTGCGATAGTCCTCGAGTAGATAGGTTACGGGATTAGTACGCTGCACTTTAACAATTTTAAACACTTCGGTTGTCCAATTTGGTGTGTAACCCTTCTCAAAAAGTTTCTTGTACTTGCTAACGCGTACCGGGTCACCTACTTTGAACTTTGCCGGAGCAGCAATCTTTATGTTACTATATACCGTTTTTAAAAGTTTATCAGCGATCGTGGGGGTGACGTCGACGGGTCGCATGCCAATCGTTCAATGCTTGCGCGCGTTGTAATCCGATACGAGTTCCGACAACGCGTCGATCCACTTGTAAGTTCCGTTCAGCGTAAACATCTTCCACATATCGTTCTTCAGCGTGCGATTGAATCGCTCGACGACCGATGCCTTCAATACCGAATATGTAGAATAGTGATTGATGTTATGTTTCCGTATAAGCCGTTGCACGTCGGCGTTATAAAATTCCTTCCCGTTATCGGTTTGCATGTTTCTCGGGCATCTCTTGCTATCTCGAATTATCTCGGCGATAGCGTCAGCCGTCTCGCTTCCACCTTTACTCTTGAGTGGAATGGCCCACGCATGCTTGCTCAAGACATCGATGACGGTGAGTATGTAGTGGTAACCTCTGTTGAAACGAGAGTACGGACGCATCTCGACGATGTCAGCTTGCCACAGGTCATCGTATCCCCGCACTATGACGTGTCTTCGGGGAAAATTTTTCCTTGCTGGCGCGTGCAGTTCGTTCACCAACTGCCGTTTCTCCAAACTATGTTGTTTCTTCGCTTCATCGGTTTTTCTCGATCACCGTTTGTCGCTCGTTTTATGATTCATTTTCGTTTGTCGTTCTTCAATAGCCGTTCTCGAGCCGTTCCTAACCCGTTCGTAGACGTTCTTGACCCGCTCTTGAGCCGTTCGTAGCCGTTCCTGACCCGTTCGTTGCCGTTCCTGACCCGTTCTTGAGCCGTTCGGAGCCGTTCCTGACACGTTCCTGACCCGTTCCTGAGCCGTTCCTGATCCGTTCTTGAACCGTTCTTGAGCCGTTCGTAGTCGTTCTTGAGCCGTTCTTGAGCCGTTCTTGCGTTGTTTACTTCCGTTCTTGACCCATTCGAAAATCGTTCTTGATTCGATCGCTGCCTTGTTCACAGTCGTTTCTAACCCGTTCGTAGCCTTTCCTAACCCGTTCGCAGCCGTTACTGACCCGTTCGCAGCCCTGCTTGAGTTGTTTGTAGCCTTGCATGTAGCCGTTAATGACTTGTTCATAGCTTCGTTCGCAGCCCTGCTTGAGTTGTTGGTAGCCTCGTTCGCTGTTGCTAGGCCGTTCATAGCCTCGTTCGCAGCTGTTGCTAGGCCGTTCACTACCACTGCCACTCATTGTAGTTAGATAGTAGTTCGATAATCTTTCGTAGCTGTTCGATAATTGTTCGTAGCCTTTCGATAACCCTTCGTAGATGTTCGATAACCGTTCGATAGCCGCTCCTAACCCGTTCTAACTGCTGCTCATTCAGGTTGATAGCCGTTTCTGAGTTAGCGTTAGCCGCGCGTTGAAGTTCGTTTATCACAATCTGTATTGCCCGCACATCCTTCTCGAACGAAGTCAGCTTCTCATCTGATACTTTCTGTTGATTCATCAATCTTTTAACGCAGGATTCCACATACAGTTTGTTGACCGCATCGGTGTCAGCCTCAGGTTGCGCTAAACGACGAATCTTCCGCGACCTTGCGTCATAGTCCGTAACGACGCGACACAGAGCGTTTTCGTGCACATAACTTTTCACCAATCTATCCCAAGAACCGCTTGTGCCGGTTGCATCATTTCTTGGTTCGAATAATCCAAATTTGTTGATAGGCATTTTTTTTTTCCCCGATACGAATGACGCTGATCGACTGATTAGATTTGTTGAGACACCATTCAATTTAAAATAATGCCTGCTTCGCGAAGTTCATCGATGATTGACAGGATCTCATTGTCGTGAGCGTTGTGGCCAGCTCGGCGCGAAGCGTCCAACAATCGTACCCGATCCACTAGCTCGTTGGAGTCATCCCAGTGTATGTAATCGATCTTATTGTCGGTTAATGCCATCGCTTGAGGCATGAATATTCCCTTTCCAGATTTTTTCTTTTCAATCGCTATCAATGGTGCGATTATATGTTTGTACTTGTATCCCCTGTTGCTTCGTAATTGGCATTGTGTGTCATAATTGCGTTTATGCGCGTTCGTTGCCAATAATATGCTCTTGTATTTATGCATATCATCCTCCGTGTAAATGTCATCATCGGGAATTCTCCTGAAGATCAACTCATATAATCCTGGTGTACCAATGTACCTCACATTGTCTATAATTATAGAGTCATATTTCTCAATGTCGAATCGTTTGTTACCAAGACGCATTTCATCCTTGTCAAAATAGACACCGTACACGTGATCGATTTTCCTTTCTTTGTCACCACCGAGGAGAGTGCTCATGTACTCTTGTCCCAGTGGTCCCAAGTGCTTTCGCAACATTTCTTGACCTTCCAGCGTTTGTAATGTGTTTCGTACAAACGATGTTTCGAGCGTGCTGCCCGAGGTTTCGAAAACATTTTCGTTTGCGAGTGTTTCGGGTATCATAGGTTGTACGTTTCTCGTTTTCGCGAACGGTGTAGAGGTTATCATCGGTTCATCCAGTAAAGCATCTGATGTACGCGGTGTAGATGAGCGATTCGGGTTTGACCGTTTGCTCTTTTCCGGTGTCGCATCATCCTTCTCCTCTTCCTCCTCCTCCTCCTCCTCCTTGTACCGCTTGATGGGTAAGATTTTAATCTTTGCGGTACTTTCCGGCTCGTTTTTCACCGCGATCGAGTTGTCGACAATCTTTTGTAGCGGCTCAATAATAGGTCTAAAATGGGTCTTGACCGCGATATCGTCATCGATCTTATACGGTTTCAAAGCGCGATGTTTCTTGCGGATTGATTCACTCGTTTTCGCAATCTCCTTCGCTATCTTTTCACGCTCGCGAATATTATCGCTCTCAGCCATGTCGGTAGAGTGTCGAACGCTCGTGGTTCACCCCTCTCGACAGAACATCGGCAACGACTAATTGTTTTGCGGTATCGCGAACACCTTAAATCCGTTTCTGTATCGGCCGTTCGTAAGCGAGCTATCCTTATCTACCACTAGAAATCCATACTTTTACTGCCAACAAATACGACATAATTCACTGAAATCCTCGTATGACATGTCGGTATTCACGTGATCGTTGTACACATGTTTCAAGTTGGTACCATCCTGTTTAAACAAGATTAGCAGGTTTGCATTGTCGCGTATAAGATGTTTCGGTATTCTTGCGTATGTTTGACAGAGATAGAAGCAGTCAACGTTCGAGTGGCGTCCCATTGAAAAGTACTCTCTTATCGTATTTTGTTTGTCGCACGCCACGTCATCGAAAACGAAAATCGAGTTTGGACATGCTTCGCTCGGTGGAATGACGTCACTGTTATTGGAGAATTTAAAATAGCCGATTTCATCGATCGACGTCAACAAATTCTCCAGATACCGATATTTTGGCTGTTGCAGCGACTTTGAGTACACGTACACGTTTTCAAAGCGGACGCCGTGCGGGCTTTCTATCAAACTAATCAACACGTTAGTTTTACCGCAATTCGAGGGGCCGCAAACGATCGCGTATAGTAGTCGGCAGTATCGTACCGTGTCTACGCCTCTCCGCGTTGTCCCCCATCGATCGTAATCTGGCGTCGTAATTCGTCACGCGTATCGCGAAAGGTTGTCGCACGAAATTCATTTTCACACTCCTGACTGGATCGAACGTCTGCCTATTTATAGCTGCGCGGAACCGCGAATTGCTCAGTAACGAGAAAATGTTTGTCTTGCTATCAAGTCCTTACGATATTTGTAATTTGAGCGCCGAACAGCTACAATTTGTGTCGAAAACAGTTTTATTGCGAATGTGCGGCAATTACGTTCACTGCGTGTGGGACAAGCTTCCGGAACATATAAAGGCGGATTTGGAGGTTCAAACCTATCGCCGCTGTTTCGAACATTACAATCGACCGTGGCAGCGAACGCACATTGACGGTCCAGCGCCGATGATAAAAGATTGCAGCGAATGTCTACGAAAATAGGTAGAGGTCTATTAAATCTCGCGATAAACGCACTTCCGATCGAATTCCATATCCCTGGCTATCAGTTTTGCGGTCCGGGCACGCGACTACAAAAGCGATTAGCCAGAGGCGATCGAGGTATCAACCCATTGGACGCGGCGTGCCGTGAACACGGTATAGCGTACTCTCGAAGCAACGATCTCATCGAGAGACACGCGGCAGATAGGATACTCGCCAAGGAAGCGCAAACTCGCATCGTTGCGAGAGATTGGACTCTCGGTCAGAGAGCCGCCGCCACAGCTGTCTGGGCAGCGATGAAAGCCTAGACGAAGTTCGGTATGGGCCTGAAGGCGACAAAGACGAAGACGAAGAAAAAGATGGCGAAGAAACGAATACTTCCGGTAGCGAAACGTGGGGGTGTATTACCGATTCTACCAATGTTGGGCGCGCTCGGATCTCTGGTCGGTGGAGCGGCTGGTGTAGCAAAGATGGTGAACGACGGAAAAGCTGCACAACGTCAGTTGCAAGAGATGCTACGTCACAATCGCGCCATGGAAGGTCACGGATTGTATCTCGCTCCATACAAACACGGACGAGGAGTTTCAACGAGAAAAAGGGGAAAAAAACGTCAAAGAGACGCTAAAAATGCCACAGGGCGTAACTACCAACATACAATTGCTACAACTGGCAAAACGTATGCACATTCCGTATTTTAGAGGTGTTTTCATGCGTGATTCATTACCGATCAGTGGTATATATCGAAACGAGAGCGGCATCGTAAATTTGGATAACGCTAAAGGATCGGGTACTCATTGGGTAGCGTATGCAAAGAGGGGGGATCGCGCTATATATTAATTTTGACAGTTTCGGTAATCTTCGACCGCCGAATGAATTGGTGCGATATTTAAATGTGACAAAGATAAAATACAATTACACACCTGTTCAAACTTACAATCAAAGCATCTGTGGATAATTGTGCTTACAGTTTCTCCGAGCGGTCGATGCACGTGAATTTAAAGACTGACATTGCACTATTTAACTCAGTATTCGTTTAACAGTTTTGTCAACATATCTATGACATTCACACTGACCGGGAAGAGTAGTGCTCCCGCGGTAAACTACTTTCCCGCCGTAGATTTGAGCGACGATGAATACGAGCTAGGTCTAGCGGATTTTGAGACTTTTCATACGATATCGAACGTGAATTCCTCGAATAATAAATTTTACTTTGGCAAAGATGACGCGGAAATTACGATTCCCGAGGGATCGTACGAGCTGCAAGCGATACATGAGTTTTTGAAACATGCAATTTCACGAAAACGTCCGCGACACGCTGTTCGTGACGATGATAAAAAGCACGCTGACACAACGCATATTCGGACGAATGACGACGGTGATTTTGAAGATGGAGAATATGCGATAGTGCTCCGCGCTAATTATAATACGATGAGGAGCGAGATCAAATGCGCCTACAGAATGAATTTTAGCAAGCCTAACAACATTGGATCGCTACTGGGATTCTCGAACCGTATACTACAGCCGCGAAAATGGTACAAGTCGGACATGCCGATTAATATTATCAACGTAAACATTATCCGCGTAGAATGTAATGTGACCGCGGGCGCGTACAGCAACGGCAAACTCGTTCATACGATACATGAATTTTCACCGAGGGTACCACCAGGATATAAGATATCGGAAACACCGGCGCACATCATTTACCTGCCGATCATCGTGCGGAGCATTACGGATTTAACGTTACGCGTTGTCGACCAGGACAGGCGATTGCTCGTTTTTCGAGGAGAAGAGACCACCATTAGATTGCACGTACGACGACGACAGCGATAACATACGTGTGCGGCGTATGAGATGCTCGTGTTGAACGGATCGAAAGACACGAGAGATAACACAATCTTTACGGAGCTAGCGACAACAACAACAACGTCGACATACACTAATATCCAATCATCCGGTTGCACTAAGAAAAAGAAACTGAACGCATCAAACGTTGCGTTTTTACAATCTTTGGGATTCGCGGTGCGAAACATCTGAACAATGACCGACATCCTCAACATTGGAGACGAGCCAATCTTCGACGATCGCATCGTCAAGATCGAGACTCACACGTACAACCCGTTCGCTAACACAACATTCGGACACAGTGATGAGATAAGAATACCCTTACAACAACAGGATCTGTATACGTTACCGTATGAAAGTTTCCTATACATCGTGGGAGAACTAAAGATAAATAAACCAGCCGAAGGATCTGCTGTGATACTGGGAAATAATTGTGTCGCATTCATGTTCGATGAGATTCGATACGAACTCGATGGCGTGGAGATTGATCGCAACAGAAACGTGGGAATAACAAGTTTGCTCAAAAACTATGTAACGATATCATCCGATAGAAGCGTCATTATGAAAAACGCCGGCTGGACTGATCCGACTACTGCAAATGGAAACTTCAATTTTTGCGTACCGCTCTACATGTTATTGGGATTTTTCGAGGATTACAGACGAGTGGTAATTAACGCTCGTCATGAGTTAATCTTAATACGATCGCGCAACGACAACAATTGTCTGGTTGGAGATTCGACGCTGGAGCCTGTGATCAACATATTCAAGATACAAGGGCGAATGCCACATGTGTTGTTGAGCGAGATTAAGAAGCTGTCGATGCTGCGCGCTCTGGAAAGCGGACATTACCTCAGCAGGTTTTCGCTCGTGGGATCTGTATGAGTATCCGCTATTGCAGCGTACAACCAAGCATTCATGGGCCATTAAGACAGCGACTCAGCTGGAGAAGCCACGATATGTTATCTTCGCTCTGCAGACAGGTCGGAAAAACATCATGTCTGAGGATATGAGTCGATTCGACGATTGCAAGATGACCAATGTGAAACTCTATCTGAACTCGGAATGTTATCTGTACGACGATATGAATCTGGATTTCGATAAAAACAGATGGTCGATTCTGTACGATTCGTATGCGCGTTTCTGCAAGAACTATTATGGATACGAGTATCTCGAGCCGAGTCTCACCGTCTCAATGTTTCTACGTAACGGTCCGTTCGTGATCATCGATTGTTCTCGACAAAACGAATCGGTCAAGAGCGCAACCGTGGAAGTGAGATTGGAATTCGAGTGTAAGGAGAATGTGCCGATAAATACCACTGCGTACTATCTCATCATACACGATCGCGTGATCCAGTACAACCCGTTGACCAACGTTGTGCGCAAAATCACCTAAACGCACCAACAATTTAGAGAGAGGGGGAAGCATAGCAGAATATAATTCAAAGTGTTATGAGATGGCTGTCATTCTTTTTAACTGATACATCGAAGAGAGAGAGAGATCTCGTCATGTCCGTACCAACGTTTGTGGATCTACAAGGTTTTATCCTCAATAAACAATTCATTGTAAAGGAAGCGGCAATCCTGAGAAGAGGATTTATTTTATCACATTATTTTTTCGCATGTCCTGTACCATGGGGTGTGCTCATAAAATCGGAGACGCCAAGCCTCATGGTTGACTCAAAATCATCATGGATTACAATGGAAGATGGTTCCATATAGCATGGCTCAGCGTTTGATTACAACAGCTATCGTTGGTGGACCACATGAAGAAGAAGAAGAATCCATTCTCGTAAATGTAAAAGGACTTGAAAAGCGAGAATGGTTTGCCGATATTGGATGATGCGGGAAACGGTTTCATTATTGAGACCTTGGATGCTGATTACGACGATATCGAGTCTCTAAATAATCTAGATGTTAAAAACACTATGCGATGTGGAAAACATGTTAACAATTGCGCATTACAAAATGTATTCAAAATATTTAACTGGTGGTCGCAACGCCAGAAAGAATTGCAAGATTTGGAAAAATAAAATATTTAAACACTAATGTGTTTTATCTCTTATTCTCCTTCTCCAATCCTTTCCTCACGAATCGTTTCTAAGAATTCTTTTTATCCGAGCGCCGTTTCCCATTCTCCTAAATTTCATAGCGCCAATAGTATTCTAGAATCTCCCACCACATTTACCCCACTACTTTTAAAAATAAGCGTCATGTATATTTTTAATTTTATACGATCAATGTTGCGTTAACTGTTCGTGCTGGTGGTTCACTTTTAAAATCTGGGAAATATGTACTACGCTGAAAGAAGTAGTGGCTCCGGCAGACGTGTGAATAATTACATACCGAGTCGTTACTCCATCGTTTGAGAATAAATGTGACGAGTAAGTTTTGTTTAACTTTTTTCTATGTTTATATTTTTTACAAATTGTATTATTTTCAAACTAATTTCATTTTTCACAGCATTTCGTTGGAGCGTCGTGCGGTTAGTATACTAGGCAGACGATACGCATTGATAGCTACGGAATTTAAATTCCTCGAAAATGGTATCAAAGTGGATCCACCGAGTTACGTGGAAATCGCCATAGGAGATCATCGAGGAAAGTAACTAATGCTATCTCTCGAAGCGTGGAAGGGACTCTACGAGCAACGTCACAATATTCAGAATCTGCTTCGAAACGATTCTAAAGATGCCTACAGTTTTATAAGCGTTGGACCACTAACAGTGCGAGTTCGTACGATTAACGACGCCAAGTTAATAAGTCTTGAATCTTCAAATTCATGCATGATGATGATCGAATCGACGTTACACCGTATGTTCGATCTCGATCCATGCATTGATGTAACTTTTGACCGATTGGTTAAAATTACCGATACAGTCGATATCAAGTTTACGCAATTTTCAAATATCGCGTCCAATGTAACGAATCCTAAAGAAGTATCAAATGTTATACGCGCTAGCGACGCCTTCAACAAGCATCAGCTCATCGATTGCGAGCTGGCAGCTTTAGTTTTTAGTCCATAATATGTAAGAAAAAAAAATATTTAAAAGAAGAATAAAGAGTTTTTAAGTCTAAATTATGATGTAATTTCTTTGCATGCATTTCCAATCCGCACTCTTTCCCACCCGTAAACAGTTCCCCAGTTCTCATACGTAGCTCGTTGCATGGTTCTTGCGGGGGATGACGTCATGCGGGGAAGGGGGAACGCCAGGCTAGAGACCGAGAGGCTAGGGACTGAGAGGCTAGGGACTGAGAGGCTAGGGACCGAGAGGCTAGGGACCGAGAGGCTAGGGACCGAGAGGCTAGGGACCATGAGAGAGGTAGCGCGAGAGAGAGATGACGCGAGGCGCAGCGAGGAGAGAGGGAGGCGAACGCGAGAAACAAAGATAGCGAGAGGCGCACGCGAGAGATGATGCAGCGAAGGAGAGCGCGAGGTGTTCGCAAGAAAGAGAATTTTTTTTTAAAATGTTTTTTTTCCAATATTAATAATAATTTTTTTATAATAATATTCTTAATATAAATGGGAGGAATTATTCTAAAGTGAAATATGTGCTTTTATATTGAAAATAATTTTTTTTATTCATAAAATAGGTATGTGTAATATTTATAATTTTAAAATAGGAACGAAGTAAAGTCGACCCCACTAGCCTAAATTATATTTATTCACAAAACACAACGTTTCGACCATATGGATGTGGTCCTTATCAAGTGTAATATTCATTAGTAGAGGTGCAGCCAAATTAACGATAACATCAGCTTTTCCATAATATAGTTACAACATATTTAAATAAACATAACATAAATTCAAGTTTGTCAAAACATTTGAAAGAGAGAAAACGATTCTATCGTTATGATGATTCGTCAAAAACTGATTTATAATTTTGTGTGTGTGTGTGTGAATTTAAAATTTAAAATATAAAATATGAAAAGAAAAATATATATATTCAAAAATAAAAAAAGTATATAAAATTTAAAATATGAAATTTAAGTGGCTGGATAATGATGGGGCGGCCGAATGCGGATGATGTGGCGGTGACTGCGGTGGCGGCAACTGCGGTAGTGACCAGGCAGGACTCTTGCATAACAGAAAATTTTTATTATTAATTATTTAAAAAATTTTTTTTAATAATAATAGCGGTACTTACTATACCCATAGTGCCTCCCTGACAGGTTCAGGAGGGTACGGTTCCTCACCGAACAATTTGCGGAGGCAGCACACATCGTCCCATTCATTGTAATCTTCCTCCATGTCACCCCACAGCTGGTCATTGTAATAGCGGTCGTATTCCCGCCCTATCCGCACCCATCTAATATGCACCTCACGCTCCGAATTATACCACAAGTCGTGATACCTGGGTCGATCATCGCGAAATATCATATCGATCCACCTGGGCAGATCATCATGACGCTCAATGTTTTCAAAATTCATTTTTCCACTTTAACTTCACTGTACTTAACTGCACAAACGTTGAAGACTTTATGACAAACGTCGCGGAGACAGACTCTCTCCATATGTTTCAACCCCCATCCCTCTCAAAATGATCGCAATTCTTCCTTAAAAAATATTAAGGAAAATGTTTCGCTCTCGTTTACGACCGATTTTCTGCGAGGGTACAAAGCTGCCGAACGTTGGCGCTGATACGTCGCAATTCTTCCTTAAAAAAATATTAAGGAAGATGTTTCGCTCTCGTTTATGGGAGATTTTCCGCGAGGGTACAAAGCTGCCGAACGTCAACGCTTTTACATTTGCACCCCTATAAATAACGTTTGACATGTTCGTCGCAGCGTCGGCCCTAAAATCTTCATTCCTTTCCTAATGATAAAATGTTCATAAAATGAAAAACATAGTTTTATGGCTTCGGGTAGCCATAAATCACAAAGATAATCAGTTGGCGAACATGCTTAGATCCCCCTATCCCCCTCCTTTGTCGAAACATCCCCTCCACCCGCGTGACGTCAGCCCCCGCACCCTCGAGATACCCCCGCCCCGCGTGACGTCATGCCCCTCGCTACGGAGAACCCCCCCGCGCCCCGCACCCCCCTCAGAGGACCTGGGTTTAAGTTAGAACTCTCATAGTATTACTACTCCTTGTCTCTCTACCGTGCGTCCGCGTGAGCAATGCAATGGTGTGTGTACGTGTACATACATACACCACTACATAGAACCTGGGAGTTCGTTTCTCAGCGTTGGCAACATTGAAACCGGAGTTTCGCGTTGTCACCGCGAGAGGTCTCCAATGTCAATTCGGAGTTTGCCTGGGTCTCCTGCCGACCCTTAAGTCTGTTTATACGCTGCGTGTTTTTTATTCTTATTATTATTAATAATAGTTGATTTGCATGTCGCGGGTGCGAATTGAGTGATTTAGAATAAAACGGAGTGAAGGATAAGATGGTTACGTGTGTTGCTGATGGTTAGGAATGAAGAAATATAAATAAAAATAAGTGACGAACGGAGGCGGACGTCAAGTGAAGGCGGCGGTCGTAACAACATTTATACTGGATTCTTCTCTATCAGGATGTTCATAAACACTAGTTGAATACATTATACATATAAGGACTTGTTCCTTTTATGATATCAATATTTCTGCATTTTGTTTACCACCTCCTGTTGCTGCCATAGATTGCTTTATCAAAGTATGTTTTCTTTTCTGCGTGATTGGAAATCATGCCAGCACTAAAAATATTTTTTTTATTGAAAGGTATAATTAAAACTATATTTACTATTATAACCCGAACAGCACAAATTAGTTGGCAAAAGTTTGACCGTTATAGATATAACATTAATTCAATGTTTTGTACTGCTTAAGAATTCACTTATTAAGCTAGCGCCGTTCTCAAACTATGCGCGTTTCGTAATTCGCGATTCGTAATTCATGATTTGTAGAGATTCGTTGAACATTCGAGAAGAATTGTTAGTCGCCAATGTAAGCTTTTCACACTATTCGCGATTCGCAATATATTCGTAATTCGTTGTTTCTTAGTTCGTGTTATTTCGGCCAGTTTCGACAACATTTGGTAGTATAGATGTTTAGTTATTTAACTTTTAATTTTTATTGTTGTTATGTCTCGTTTTGTTGAGCCAAAAATACGTTGACTAATAAACACAATATAAATTTCGCTGTTTAGTTTCGTTGGTGAAATACGTGTGCTTAACAAGTCTGCGTTTTGGTAATTAATAAGTATTTTAAATAATCAACGAAAAATAAAAAATGTTTGACGAAAGCGACGACGAACTCGCAATTGCGAGTGCAATATATATTCTTTCAACTATGGACGGAAAAAAAGTAAAGGAAACAAAGATGGTGGACAACACCATTCTTCAACAAGTAAATGATTAAAATCAGAATTTTTCTCTCTTACATAATTATACAATAATAAGACGTTAAGTGTAAAAGACAATCTCATAAATTGTTTTACAATTTTACTTTTTATTTTAGACATAATGCCAATATATTGTTAAATGATTTAACACTGGAACTTGACAGTAGACAATTTGAAAATTTTTGTCGAATGTCGGCAAAGGATTTCAATTTTTTCCTGAACGCAATAGAACCCCAGATTGCTAAACAAAATACGCATTTACGAAGATGTGTATCAACTAAAGAAAGATTAGTACTCACATTGCGATTCTTAGCATCGGGCGATAGTTATAAGAGTTTGAGTTATTTATTTCGTATTTCACCACAACTTATATCATGCATTGTTTGTAGTATGTAGTGCTTTAAAGAACGTCCTTTATGAGTTAAGGTAACTATATAATTAATATTTATTTATAATTAAAATATACATATACATACATATTATAAAATTGCGTAATCACAATATATCTAATGTTTCCATTTTCCTAAAAAAATATATATATATACACACGTGCGCGTGCGCGCGCGGGCGTGTGTGTGTGTGTGTCGCGTGCGTGCGTGCGTAATATTGATGTTGTCCACCATCTTTCTCTTTTTTTGGAGTTCTGTGTTTGCAACTAAAAGAATACATATCGCAATTACGAGTTTGTTCTCACTTTCGTCAGACATTTATAGTAAATTTTTTAAATTATACATTTAATATACTTTTGTTAGTAAATTACTCGGTGAACTTTTCAAACACGTTTTCCGCTAAACAAACAAAATGAGAGGATTTATATCATATTTATCATTATTTATATGTATATATATTGTGACGTGACATTTTGAGAATGTCCGTCACAAGGGCCAAATGGCCCGACCGGGAAGGATTGAGGGGCCTCTGCTCTTCCAATTTGTAAGGAGAGAGAGAGTGACCCGAGCGCGGGGTCGGACGCGATCCCGCTGCTTTTGTGTTGTACGCGGCTTGCGTTTATTTTTTAGTAAACTTGTAGCGTACTTTTTGGCGTTTTGTGGCGGCGAGGTGGATGTTCGGCGGGACCTCATCCGGTAGTGGACTCGGAGAGAGAGAGATCGAAGATGCAGGACGAGAGGAGGCCGCAAGTGAAATGGAGCACGCCAGGTGAGAGGGTCCAAATTTTACGAGGGAAATCAAGGAAACGAACGTAAGCTGTTCGTATTAAGGTTTTGATCCCTAGGAGCCGAGGAGACACAAGAGGGGAAAGCCACTCCGGGCGCAAGTTGCGTAGGAGCCCCGTTACGGAGCGACGGTGCGAGATCCGAGACGAACCCGGTGCCCGGACCCGGATGCGACCGAAAGTCGATTTATCACCGGACGAAGAGGACATCCGGCGTCACGGAAAACCCGGGTCGGATCCGCCGTTCGCTGTCGAGAAAATTCCATACCGGCGCCCTAAGAGAAACAGACAGCATAGCGAAAATTTAAGAAGGCCCAAACTTTTATACGAGCGCGACGGCCGAAGGATCATCGAGGCCGCGCGACGGCCCTGGCCCCGATAGCGCCACACGTGGCCTATCTCACGATTAGATCGCTGGCGTGACTTCTGCGGGCCTTTCGATCGTCACTGTACGGCGAACGAGCTTGGGAAGCAGAGGTCGCCGAGAATGATACCCTGAGTGCGGGACGGAGCCGAGATCCGGACCACCGGTGAGACAACGTCATCCACCAGCCGGCGGGTTAAGATGGTGAGGTTCGGATGGGCCGTACCACAATTCCGAGGCCGTCGTGTCTTTACAGTACGTTTTCTGGGCTTAACGGCACACTTCTTAGTAGAAGAGCAGCATAAATCTGTTACAATTGGCGTTGTTGAGTTGACAGAAAGACATCAATCCGAATATTTAAAAAATTGGCTATTAAATTTAATAGAGCAATGGAACATACACATTAAAAATATTATAGTGGTTGTGTCAGATAATGGCATTAACATAAAAAAGCTATTATTGACGCCTTCGGTATAGACAAGCATTTATCATGTTTTGCACATACCTTGAACTTAGTTCTGGCAAGAGTTATTGAAGAAGATAGCATTGTAAAAGGTTTCTGTGCAAAAATAGAAGCTATTGTTACATATTTTAAAAAGTATGTCATTGCTGCAGATCAATTACGATTTCATTCGAATTTAAAATTAATTTAAAGTGTCGAAACACCGGGGATTCTACGTACAATATGCTAGAGAGGTTTATAGAATTGTCGGAAAAAATTAGCTACATCATTTTGCAGTGTCTTACAGCTCCTCCGATGCTGACTGCCTTAGAGTTACAATCGGCCAAAGAATTTGTCCAGTTATTAAAGTCTTTTGAAGATGCAACAAAAATCATACGCGGTGAATACTATCTTACTGCGAGCAAAGTAATTCCAATTATAAGTATTTTGAAAAATAAATTGCAATCGTTTGAACCTTCTACTGATATAGGGCATTATTATAAAAAAGAATTAATAAATCAATTTACAAAACGATTTGAAAATATTGAACAAGTATCGCTATTAGCTATAGCTACAATTCTAGATCCTAGATTTAAGAATATTAATTTTAATGATAAAGTTGCTTGTTCACACGCTATTAACAAAATTACGAAACTTATAAATTCTAAAGTTACAGATGTTAATCTTAAACGTCAAAATGAACAAAAAGATTTATGTAACAACAATAATGTAAACTTTTGGTCTTATCATGAGAAGCTTGTAGATTTAAATATATCTAAACAAATTGTCAATCAAAATCCTGACCAAATGCCAGATGACTTTCGTTATTATTTAAATCAACCACCTATAAAAATGGACGATAATCCCGTTAAATATTGGGGCCTAGCCAAAGATTCGCATCTAAGAACTTTAGCAATTAAGTATCAATCATTAATTGCTACTTCAGTTCCTTCTGAAAGGTTATTTTCCAAAGCAGGTAAAATAATGACCAAAGAGCGAAATAGATTGACAAGTGATCATTTAAATCAATTGTTATTTTTACAATCCCTTGATGCGAATGATTGGCATTTATAAAGAATTATAAATTATTAT
This sequence comes from Prenolepis imparis, assembly GCF_030444845.1. Lineage (NCBI taxonomy): Eukaryota > Metazoa > Arthropoda > Insecta > Hymenoptera > Formicidae > Prenolepis > Prenolepis imparis. The sequence goes on along the minus strand of NW_028141209.1, from coordinate 122,258 downwards.
TATTACAAAGTTACATATAAGGTATAAATAATGTGCAATTATATTTTGTATTGCAATAGTATGTATTAAAATTATATTTAATTATATATTTTAAAAAATAAACATAAAATGATGTAAGAAAAGGCCAACTAACGAGCAAATATCTAGATGATGTTGAACGATTATTTATTAAATATTAACATTAAAGATATTTAAAATAAATTAACAAACGTTTCGACGTACGCAGTCTTCTTCAGTGTTGTCATCTAATATTTATGACAGTATAATTTCTGAACATTTTGATAATGCGAACGATTACATTGTTAAGATTTATTGACGTGTTGCGAATAGAGTAAGTTATAAAAATTAAAGGTGGAAAATTCTTCTAATTCTATCGTTTAAAGGCGTGGAATTGTCTTAGTTCCCGATGGTATGTGTGATTCTCTATATGGGATGAACAACTCTTTATAAGCTGACCTTACATATTTTATATAAACTAAAATTAAAATTAAATTTCTTTATATAATTAAAATTAAATATTTTTATATAATTCAGATATCGATATTGATGATATCGATACTCAACGTTCGATATTTTTTACGTATCAATATTTTCATTCATGATACGTATCGATACGACATATCGATACTTTTAAGTTGTATCGCCCATCTCTATACACAATAATATATTTACAATTTTATAACTTTTATTCACTTTATTTATTTTTTAATTTTTATAGTTTTATTCTTTCATCCTTTTTTATTGTTTTACACACTTACACACATACACACACACATATGTATATATATTGTTACGCCCGCGTGACAACCTCGCGATATCTCGAAGACGCGCAACGCAACGCAACACTCGCACACACACTCGCGCCGGGAAATGAACAAGACGTATTTAATAAGAGAACTCGGAAGCTTTAATAATCTCAGAATTACAAGAGCACGTTAATAAATGCAATGAAAGAGTAGTCCCTCGAAATAATCAAACACGTATTTCGCAATTTTTCATAATTTTGAGCCATTTCCAAAATAAAAGGGGTGGACGGGTGGTCTGATACACCCTGTATATATATAGATATATATATATATATATATATAGTGTATTTTTTATTACTTATTTATTTTATTTATTTGTCTTTTATAGTTTCATTCTTTAATTCATTTTTATTTTATTTATTTATATACCTATCCTATTTTCAGCTTTCTGTAACTTCTAATTGGAAAAAAAATTGCTTTTGATTTTAACGTACGATGGAATTTTCCACATTGTGATGGTTCCATTAACAGAAAATATGTTCTAATTCATGCACCTTATCACAGTGGAAGTGAATATTATAATTATAAAGGCACATTTAGCATCGTTTTGATGGCAGTATGCGATGCAGATTATAATATAATATATAGCAACATTGGTTGTCAAGGACGAATATCAGACGGAGGTGTATTTCGTTATACCGTTTTATTTGAAAAATTAGAAAATGGAAATTTAAATTTACTGGAACCTGAATCGTTACCGATGAAGAAAAAACAAATACCGTATGTTTCTTGGAGACAATGCGTTTCACCTGAAAATAAATATGATGGTTCCCTTTAGTGCATGTCATGATTGTAACTCGCCAGAAAGGATATTTAATTATAGGCTTTCTCGAGCACGGCGAGTTATTGTAAATGTATTTGGAATAATGTCAGCAGTTTTCTGAGTATTGCGAAAACCCATATTATTATATCCCGAAAGAGCTACACTTGTGTTGTGTTTTATTACACAACTTTTTGAGAAAAAGCAAGAATTCTCGAAATATATAATACACCTAACGGGACATTTGATATTGAAACAGATGGTCAAATTACTGAAGGATCATAAAAAAAAGACTCGGAAAAAACATCATTTTTTTCTCTTGAAAAGAAAGGCAGAAGACCATGTAACGATGCAAAATTAATACGACAAGAATTTGCTGAATATTTTGTTACAAATGGAAAAGTCAAGTGGCAGGATAAAATAATTTAGCCTATTTAATTCTCAATTTATATTTAAAATAATTTAGTTATATCTTTAATATGTGTATATTTTTAATATATTTAATATGTACTAATTTTTTTATATCTTTAAGATATATCTTTTTAATATATATCTTTAATATAATTACACAAAATATAAACAAGAGAAAGTACAATATATTCATATATATTTTTCAAAACATATATATCGTATTACAGATATATCATATAATGTTATATCATATAAATTTACATATTATAAGATACATAATACATAATACATAATACATTAATAGTGTTTTCATTTCTTTCAATTTTTTATATATAAAATCCTGTTAACTTAGCTTTTCTATTTATCCAAGAAAGTAATTTTTAAAATATTTAAGTAGTTGTGCGTTAAAGTAGTTATTTAAATAGTTATTAAAATATTTAAAATATATTATAGATTTTGAGATAGTATTCTTCAAAACAATTTTAAAATAAAAGTTTTTTTAAATAAAACTACAGTTGATTCATAATAACACTTTTTACATTTCTTCCTGAAGATGTTAGAATGTAAGTTTTTATTATTAAATATTAAAATGTAAGTTTTAGTAATTTATACATTAAAAAAGATACTATAAATTATAGTTAATAATAGTTAATAATAGTTACAAAATGTACTTACCTAACCTAACCATTGATTCTGAAGTTTCATGTGGGATATACATATCTGCCATGAACGTATTCATATATTCAAATGCAAACCACAATGGTTTATATACTTCATCTCGTTTTACTCCTGACTTTGTACTGCATTTGATTTTTCGGCGACAGGATCTATATACTTGAAGGAGATTTATCCATTTCTTCTTGATGTCATCGGAAGTACACTGATATTTGACACTCAAATTCTTGATGCAGTCGAACTTTTTAGTTTTATTTTTATAATCTTTGTCTTTTGGATCCTATAACCATTCATATTCTCTTATGTCTTCTAGAAGTGCAAGGACACGATTATTTGGCCACTCGTTTTCCATTATAGCAACTGACGCAATATAAAATGAAAATAAGCTCGTATAAACAAAATAACTTAATATTGTAGTAGGCCTTAACGAAACAATATTATATAAAATATTTTATTAGAAAATATTAACTCTATATATTTGACAACAATACGTTTCAATACTACTTGTGTGTCTTCTTCAGTCGTATGTGAATAATTTGTTATAAAAAGTATACAAATTCATACATTTAAAAATTAATGTCTATCGAAGAAAGTGCGGTATTGTTATATTTGTTATGAAATTAATAGCTACATATTATTTCGTGTTAACGCATTTGCTTACGAAGATTAAGTGTGTTAGCTATTAGGAATAAAAACAAAGGGCAAGTGAAAAATGCGTTGAGTAGTGCAAAGTTTAGATACTTTAATAACAAGACGACCGACTTATTTGACAAGAAGACGACGACTGACTTACTCGGACGTGAGCGCGGAATAGCGCGACCACATATCCTTCACATATATAGAATGTCGCACGCAATCATAATATTTGGTTCGACGAGTTCATGAACGCAACAAGAGTGAAGATGTGACATACATGTAATAATATCATAAAGAAAATATGAACGAAGAGAAAGCGCGAAAGCTAAAGACAATAATTTCAATAATATTCCTTTTTTTGTTACTCCAACACTCTCACTGCTTGAGTGCTTAAGAACGGTTCTCCTATACCTAATTTTTCACATAAGAATTTGAAACGACATTTTGGTAACGCTTTTGTGAACAAATCAGCGTTGTTGCTCGCTAGATACATAAATGACTTTAACAGTTTCTTCTTTGACTTTCTCTCTAATAAAGTGAAACTTTATATCGATGTGCTTTGTACGCTGATAATATTCCGGGTTTTATACAAGTTTAATTGCACTCTGATTATCTATGTACAGCGGAGCTGACCTGTTACTTTCACACTCGAGTTCTGTTAACAACCTTCTTACAAGTAACACTACCCAACTGATACTCACCGATTTGAATGAAACTTAACATACTTATTAAACACCGAAAAATATTAAATACGTGTTTTTTTGTTTCGGCTAAACACGCTTTTTAGGGGTAGAAAGCACCCCTCAACCCCTGGAGGTGGAAACAGTTATGGCTAATTATTTCTGAAACGATACATTTTCTGAAAAAAGTGCTTAGGACCAAAGTTGTAGAGTTCAAAGTGATGCACTTGATGGCGACCTTGAAGTCGACCTTGAGGTCGATTTTCAAGGTCATTTGAAAATCATTTCATGTTTTTCAAAGGGAGTAGTTTACTTTTCATCCTGATCGATATTTGTAGGTTAAATACATATATTTTCCGACGTTGCTAAACGTAAATCAGTGCAACGAAAAACGTATACATTTCCAATTGCGAATACTACACATTTATGTTCAAGAATACCGTGTCAGAAACGTATGCGCATTTTCACCATTCGAATCGTGCGCATACGTAACATTGCGAACAAGTTATAGATTAGAGCCCTAGTAGTAGAAAATATCTACACGGAAGAAATCCTATGCGCATAGCCTCCTGGAATGTACGAGGTCTACTACAGCCTGGAAAGTTTGAAATTGTCTCAAATGAACTTAATTTGTACAACATTAAAAAAGAAATATATATATACGAATGTAAGCGTATTACATATAACTATCTTATTTGCAATACTTCTTACATAATTCTTAATGTAATTATTAATATATCTAAATTAATATCTTTATAAATATGTTTATATATCGTAGTTCAACTGCTAGACATGAATGGTCTAGTGATAATACTATTAAATTAACGTTTAAATATTGAAAAAGGGAAAAGAGCATAAATCGTTTTATTAGGCTAGTTGAATTTTCCCGCTTTAATCGAAGAGAGCTTTCTCTCCAAATTCTCTCTCGTTCCATTATGGCCGCCTTGTCGTCTGCTAGTTTTGACAGGCGCGATGTTGTGTGTTCCTTCGATTGTTGTCGGTAGTATTTAGATGCGATTTATTCGTATTACTGTGTTGAGATCAAATGTAATTATAGTAGAATTTTGTGTAAAATATAATTTAAAGATCGGTGGCGAGGAAGAAGATAGATAATTAAAATAAAATAATAATTAAAGAAAAAAAAAGAAAATAGTGACGGACGGCGACGGGCGTTAAGACGAGACGCTGGTCGTTACAATAGGAACAATGAACATAACATGGAACATAACAGAGAACATGTTTTGAACAGCGCGAAAGTAAGCGTGCGCGAGTCGTGGCGAGCGGGGAAAGTAGATCAGCACAAAAAAAAAGAGAGACGGCAATTGACACTTCACACTTGACAGAGGTTTTATTCAAATTAATCACAAACAAAAATATAATTCTATAGCGCGAAACGATAGCGCGGAACTTGAAGCGAGCTACTTCGATGTGTCGTGTGGCGAAGCGAGCGACTTCGACAAACCGTTCGTATGAGTAGGCGCGTTCTGCTAGCGACAGAATAAAGCGAGCGAAGATACCGCGACTAACTTCTTCAAAAACGTGAGAGGATCTGCCTCTCCGTCGAAGGGGAGCTCTGTGTTTTGCGCGTTTCTTTTGGACGCGTGTGCGCGCACGGTGTGTCTTTCGAATTTTTGTTGACGATTTGCCTCCTCAGCTGATTGAGGTACCAACAACCCATAGTCGTTGGTCGTCGACCCGGGATCAGCTGTAGCGCGCGTCGTGTTTACAAACGATCGAACACGCTTGTCTCGAAGGGTCATCGATTACCTCGCAAAAGACAGGAAAAATTTATAGCTCTGTTTGCTGTCTGTTTATTGTTCTTGGCAAATGTCAATGCCGACGAATAATACCATCGACGAAAATAGCAATCTCGACGTTCGGTGATATTAAGGATTATTCAATCTATCGAATTACAATAAATTCGATAACTGTTCATTTGATAATGAGCATGGACATTCGCAAATGATAGGTCGCCCTCGAACAGAACATAACAGTTTGACTCCATCTACGTCGACTTATGAAGATCCAAATATATTAAGTTCCACTTCCTCAGAAATCGAATTTGCTGAACAATTCACAGAAAATGAAGAGTCAGACAGGTGTGTAAAAACGTTTATACAAAGTAATTTATATGTTTCTGATTGGCTTCAAAATTAGGCGCGATTAAATTTTGGTACAATTAACTATGGGTGCTTTCCGATTCATGCGTGATGCGCATAAAATAACAGAAAATGCAGAACTTGAACTATAGATTTTTTGACATTTTATTTTGCGTATTATACGTGAATCGGAAAGCACTCTATGATGTATACGTAAAAATCAATATTTTATTGAAATTCTTAGGCAGCAGTCATGTTATGATATTGATACTAGTAACAATACATTGAGCCAGACTAAAATGAAGACTAGAACACAAAAAGCTGGCAAATCAAAAGCTGTGTATGATTTGCGAAACAAATTATTAGATTGTGAACAAAACCGAGTGGAAGAGATAAAAAAATTAATTAAATCTATAGAAGAAAACAATAAAATACAGCGTGAAAGAAATGAAATTTTGCAGAAATTAGTGCACACACAAAACAGTAAAGAATAGTATAGAAGTATATAAACAAAATGTTTTGTTTTATGTTCTGTTAATTTAAAGTTAATTTAATGTTTTGTTTTATATATGTTAATTTAAAGTTAATTTAATGTTTTGTTTTATATATAAAATATATATTAAGTTACGTACATTCATACACGGAAAAAATTTTTTTATATTAAAAATTACTATGGTGTGTAGTAGTTGCGGATGATCAGAACCAATTCTAAGTTAAAGTGCTATGTAAAACTATAATAAAAATATATATAAAAATTGCGTTATATACTTTTATGTAAAAAAAATTGGATATCCTTATGTTTAACATATAAAAATATTTTTTGTTAAAAAAAATGTGATAAAATATTAGGAATAGGCTATAACTTTTTATGAAAAAGAATGTGTTAAAAACTTACACTTTTTAAAAATATATAAATGTGTATTTGGTTTACATTTTAATAAAAAACATTTATTTTGTGCAATACATATGTAGATTATATATTAAATATATATATGTATATTTAAAATAATCCTATAATTTGTATACGTGTACAGCTTGCAAACCTTCCTCATGTATAATGTTGTCATCCTGAATTTCTACATTTGCCTCGTGAAAAAAATGATCTTCCTCTTGTATAATTAAGCCATCATGAATTATTATAAAATTATGCAATACGCATGCCGCTGCTATCATATCATTTCCTAAGTCAAAGTCGGAAATATCTAAATATTTTAATCGTCTAAATTTATTTTTTAATAATCCAAATGTTCTTTCAATTACCGATCTTATGGAACTTAATTTTCTATTGTATACTGCTTGAGAAAATATTAAGTGCCCATTATCTCTAAATGGCGTCATTACATTATATAATAAAGGATATGCAGAGTCTCCTATTAAGTGCATATTTTCTGTAATTAGAGGTCTTTCTGCATTTGTTATTTGGTGAAATAATGGACTATTTCGAAATACTCGTGCATCGTGCATGCGACCCGGCATATCAATAAAACAATCAATGAACAATCCTCTGTGATCGCATACTCCTATAAGTATTAATATTTTTGACTTTTAAAATATTGCATTTAAAATATTAAAATCAAAACTGTTTGTTTGTACAAAATTTACCTTGTAATATAATTGAGTGGAAACCTTTTCTATTGTAATAATTATTTGCATTACTTATTGGTTGTTTGCAAGGAATGTGACAGCCATCTATAGCACCAATTACTTCCGGGAATCCACGTGATCGAGCCTCAAATATCTACAATTTAAGAGTAATATGTTTAAAAAACATATATATATATTGTATATTATATTTCTGCATATACATATACACAGAAGCATTTAATTAAGAAACATACATTACAAGATAATTGCTGTTGTACTGCATTTGGTCATTTTATGTACTCAGGCATTAATTGTACCAAAGCATGTGTAACATTTCTAAATATTCCATACCCTGTGCTTTTTGGCAAATCAAATCTATCACTGGTTAGCTAAAAGCTAAAAAGCTTTCTGGTTTTGCCAACACCCAGATGGTAAACAATAATTTTTTGGTAATATTAACGTTAGCATTTTGCTCGATATTTATAAAAGAAGCAACAATATTCAGCAATTCCTTTAATTCCAAAAATTAAAAAAATATTATTTTACAAATATTGAAAAATATTAATGCATAATATATATATGTGTATACCTCAAATGTACGTCGCGACATTCTACAATGTTCAATAAATTGTACATCGATGTATCGAGGAATTGTTACTTCAAAGTAATTTTCATTTCGTGGCCTTGCATTTCGCCTTCTATTTTCTAAATTAAACGGTATTTGATAGCCTAACTCTTGTGCCATATTACCTATTATATCATTTAAATTTAAACCTTCATCCATCGCAATTAATAATATGGGATCCATCATTAAAAAATTATTTTATTATATACTTGGATGATCGCGAGACGTGTATACGTATCAAAATCTATAAAGAAGAAGATGACTGTATATTTGTTATTAAGAATTAAGAAAACACTTTTCCTAACCTTACATATGTCACTATGATCGCTACCATCTTGGCGGTTGCATCATATACATAAAAGTGCGTTCAGCAGAAATAGTAAGCTGCTGGGAGCGTAGCGTAAAGCGTTCAATGAGCGATTTTCTCTGCTGAACGCAGCCAATGACAGAAAGCGAATTGCGGAATTGTAATAAAATTAATACACAATATGTATGTAAACGCAATACACCTGTACACCGCATAGATTTAGACGCACCATGCGAAATTCAAATGTATACGCAGCGACAGCATTATCAGAGCAAATGTAATGTAAAACACTATGTCTCAACCCATATGTTATGGATAGCATTACACCAAGAGCACACTTGGTTATACTCGACGGACGCCGAACAAACGATGACCATACAATGTGACGGTCAGCTCGAAAATAAAATAATAAGAAATACCGGCGAAATTACGCTAAACGGAAATTGTAAACTGACAACAAACGGACACAACAATAGAAACAGAAGAAAAAACATACGAAACCGTTCTAGAAATCTTTCTACCTAATATCAATATAACAATTCCAAGAGACGGAAATATAACAAGACATAACAAAGACATGCTAGACATCGCTTAGAATTAACAAACCTCAAAGCCATATTGACAGATATAGATGACGACTTACAAAACAACGAACAAAACTTCTACGCAACGAAACAATTTATCTATCCAATGACATCTAGCGGAATAATAATAATATTAATTATAATAACCATTATAGTATTTTGGATAATAATACGACGAAGAAATAAAAACAAAAGACGACCATCAGTTAGGATAGTCGATGACTTTGGCATACCAAGATCAATATTAAAAAGAAGCCAAAGTACTAGATTTTAGAAATAAGAAACGATTATAAAACTACATTGTAACCGGGAATTATAATTGTACGTAACATTAGAAATAATTTTAACATAAAATAAGAAAGGAAGCGAAAAACTTCGTACCTCCGTTTTTCTTTTTTTTACGGGGGAGGGATGTTATAGCCCGAACTATAACCAGTAGTTATTAGAAATTAGAATTTACTGAAAGTAGTGATATAAGGCCGGTTCTAACCCAGGGGCAATGAGGGGGGATGAGGGGCGAGGGGAACCCAGGGCGCGGGGGAATGACGTCACGCGGGAGGCGTCCGCGAAGTACCGCGAGGGGTCCGCGGGGAGGGGGAAGCGTCCGCGATTTTGGTACCGGGTCCGCGAGGGGTCCGCCGGAAGGGGGAAGCGTCCGCGATTTTGGTGCCGGGTCCGCGGGGAGGGGAGCGTCCGCGATTTTAGGGTCCGCGAGGGGTCCGCGGGGAGGGGGAGCGTCCGCGATTTTAGGGTCCGCGAGGGGTCCGCGGGGAGAGAGGAATCCGCGAAAGACCGCATGAAGCTTTTTGGGTAAGGGATCCGCGCGGAGAGAGGAACGCGAAGGAGAGCGCGAGGCGCACGCGAGAGAGATGACGCAAGCGAGGCGTATATGCAAGAGCGAGAGAGATAGTGCGAGATGGCTAGGTAGCGAGATGACGCGAAGGAGAGTGCGAGGCACACGCGAGGCGCACGCGAGAGAGATGACGCAAGAGCGAGAGAGATAGCGCGAGATGATGAGAGGTAGCGAGATGACGCGAAGGAGAGCGCGAGAGCTGATGCAGCGAAGGAGAACGCAAAGAGAGAGGCGTTCGTAAGAGAGAATTTTTAAAATATTTTTTTATAATATTTTTTTTAATTAATATTTTTAGGATGAGGAAGGGGAGAGGACCTATTCTAAAATAAACTATATATTTTTAATATTTAAAATAATTTTTATTATATAACTATGTGTGTGTGCAATCATACAATTTTGTGTGTATGTAAATTAAAAAATTTAAAAAATTTAAAATTTAAAATATATAAAATATAAAATATAATATAAAATAAGATATAAAATATAATATAAAATGTAAAAAAGTATATAAAATTTACTGCAGCGCGATGGTGGCTGCGAGGTGGCGGTGGCTATGAGGCGGCAGGGCGGAACTCCTACATAACAGAAATTTTTATTAAATATATTATTATTTATTTTATTAATCAATTTATTATTTTAATAATTTTTAAATATTAATTTAGTTATTATAAAATTAATGAGACTTACATGGATTGCACACTGGACACATGTTTCTTGTAAAAATTTGGTCCATCGGAGCCTGACAACCGGTACACCACTGTCCCAAAAGCTGCTCGTATTGTGCCGTTTGGTGAGTGCGCACGACGTAAATTTCAACGAAAAGATCTTGCATTCGCACAAAACACCTTATGCACAACTTAGCACCACCCCATGGACGATAATACAGACGTATCGCGCACATTCTCGTCGTATCATCCATGGCGATGTCCGCTGTGTACAAGTTTTGCACTCTTCTTTCGCGAGTAACACCATCGCACTCACTGTCATAGTCCGAATCGTTTGCGGGCTCAATTTCAACGTCCGAGCCCATTTCGTCGTCTGATATAGCATCAACGTCTGATCCAACTTCAACCACTATCGACTCATCATCACTATCATCAATAATTATAACCTCGTGCTCCATTATTAACAGTCTGAAACTTTATGATGGATGTACGAACACCACGGGGTTAAAAAGACTCACGTTAAAAAGAGTAGGGGATGTATGACATAATAGCTTGAACGCTTACTCGGCACATGAGATAAGAAAACAGATGGTCTGAGACAAAGATTCCATGATGAGAATAAGTATATGAATAATATTTAAAATTGAAACCACCTTCGAACGTCAATAGAACCACGTTCGAACCACCTTCGAACCACTTTCGAACCATGTTCAAACATCGATCGAACGTCAATCAACCACGTTCGTACCTCGATCAACCACGTTCGCACATCGATTGAACGTCAATCAACCACCTTCGAACCACTTTCAAATCACGTTCGAACATCGATCGAACATCAATCAACCACCTTCAAACCACTTTCGAACCTCGATCGAACATCAATCAACCACCTTCGAACTTCGATCGAACATCAATCAACCACATTCAAACCTCAATCGACTACATTTAAAAAATTATAACATAAGAATGCTGTCACATGCTGAAATTAATACGAACACGTGTGGACATATAATACTTGTATGCGTATGAGGAAAATGAGCGAACAAAGATAATATTATTTCAATATAAATTTATTCAAAAAAAGGGTGTGGTGAATCATTGCGATGATTTGACCACCAATTAAATATTTTAAATACATTTTCTAAAGCGCAATTTTTTACATGTTTATCGCAACGTAGACTATAGGTAGTATCTAATTTGTTTAATGTAGGAATATCTTCATAGTCTGCATCCAAGGTCTCAATAATGAAACCGTTTCTCGCATCGTCCATTATATCGATCAACCATTCTCGCTTTTCATAGCCTTTTACATACACAAGAGAGGATGACTCTTCTTCTTCTTGTATCATACCAGCGATAGCTGTTGTAATCAAACGCTGAGACATGCTGTATGGAAAGTTTCCATCTACCCATTGCAATCCATGATGATTTCGAGTCAACCATGAGGCTTGACGTCTCTCCGATTTTATGAGCACATCCCATGGTACGGGGCATGCGAAAAAATAATGTGAAACAATGAATCCTCTTCTCAGGATCGCCGCTTCCTTCACAATAAACTGTTTATTGAAAATAAATCCTTGTAGATCCACAAACGTTGGTACAACCATATTGTTGCAAGAATGTTGGACGACTGATGTCGATAGTTAAAAATCTCAATCTTTTATATCAGAGGATAAATGCTGATTAAGTAATTTTACGAACTATGTTGGTCAACGGACAATATTCGACAACACGATCGTGCAAAATGAGACAATAGGCGGTAGTATTTGCCGGTACATTTTCCTTTCATTCAAATTCTATTCTCACGTCCACGGTAGAATTTTTGACAGATTCATTTTGTCGCGAACAATCAATAATTGCGAGAGGACCGCAATGTAGAAATTTTGCGATAGTTAGTACATTCTCAATATCACACCCGTAGTAAGATTTGCGAAAACGAGAGTACATATCAAACAAGAGGGCGAATCTATTTTTTTCAAAATCTAAATTTAAATCATCGTAGGGATAAGATTCCGAGTTTAGATATAGCTTAACGTTGGCTAATTTACAATGATCGAATGTAGTAACATCTTTTGTCATAACATTCTTTTTACCAGTCTGCAATGCAAAGATCACATATCGCGGCTTTTCCAGCTGAGAAGCGGTTTTTACAGTCCACGAATGCTTGGTCGTACTATGTAACAGCGGAAATTCGTACAGATCCCAAGAGCGAAAACTCAAGAATCGCCCGCTTTCCAATGTTCGTAACAAGGATAGTTTATTGATTTCGTTCAATATTACATGCGGCATACGCCATTGTATCTTGATCAATTCAATATCAGCTTAAGCAGGTCCATACAGACAATTGTTGTCGTTGCGCGAACGTATCAAAATTAATTCGTGGCGAGCATTAATCTCGCTTGTAATCTTCGCAAAATCCCAACAGCATGTTGAGCGGTACGCAAAAGTTAAACATGCAACTATCACCACATGATCCATTATGTGTCATATCCCACCCGGCATTCTTCAAGATTTTACTTCTCTCGGTAGTTAAAGAGACATAATTTTTCAACGTAGAAGTTATTCCAACGGTTCTGTTGCGATCAATCTCCACACCATCGAGTTCATATCGAATTTCATCAAACATGAACGCAACGCAGTTATTTGCCAATACCAGCGTTTCATTTGCATCTATTTTAGATATCGTCAACTTTCCCTCAACATACAGAAAGCTTTCGCACGGTAACGTGTACAAATCCTGGTGGTGTATAGGTATCCGTATCTCATCGCTATGTCCAAGCGATGAGTTGGCGTATGGATTGTATGTATGTGTCTCAACCTTGACGATATGATCATCAAAGACTGGTTCACCACCAATATTCAAAATATCAATCATCTTTTCGTACGATGAATCCCAATGATTTTAAAAATTCGCGATTCAATGCGCTGAGTTTCTTTTTAGTGTAACGAGATCTCTGATTATTGTCGCTCACTGCCGCAGCTGCTCTCGCAAAAGTATTGTCCCTCGTAAAAGTATTGTCCCTCGTAAAATTATTGTCTCTCACGTGCTCCGTATCATTTAGCACGAGCATCACACGCTAATTTTGTCGACGCCGTACGTGCAATCTTACAGTAACTTCCTCTCCTCGAAAATCCAGCAATCGTCCTTCTTGATCAACAATGCGTATCGTTAGATCAGTAATGCTCCGTACGACGATCGGGAGATAAATGATCTGTGCAGGCGTTTCCGATATCTTATATCCTGGCGGTACGCTCGGTGAAAATTCATGTATCGTGTGTACGCGCTTGTCATTACTGTATGCACCAGTGGTGACGCTACATTCTATACGGATAATATTCACGCTAATAATATTTATAGGTAAATCCGAATCATGCCATTTGTGAGGTTGCAATATACGATTCGACGAGAATCCCAACAGCGATCCAATGCTGTCTGGTTTACTAAAATTTATTCTATAGATGCATTTGATTTCGCTTTTTAGAGTATTATGATTGGCGCGAAGCGCTATTGCATCTTCATTCTGCTCTTTATTGGAAGGATATTGTGAAATTGCACGTCTCAGATACTCATCTATAGCTTGTATTTCATATGATCCTTCGGGTATCGTAATTTCCTTGTCATCGTTATCAAAGTAAAATTTATTATTCTTAGAATTTACATTCGGTATCGTATGATAAGTTTCAAAATCTGTTAAACCGAGCTCATAATCACCATTCGATAAATCTATAGCTGGAAAGTAGCTTACAGCGAGAACGCTACTTTTGCCAGTCAACGTTAGTGTTAGCGACATGTTGTCAAACTGAATCGTGATGATGGATTGACAGGCTTTATATCAGTCGTTTGAAGAAATCGTAAACACAATTGTCCACAATTATTCTGATTATAATTTTGATAGGATGTGTGATTGTATTCTATTTTCGCAACATTTAAATATTGCACCAATTCTTTGGGTGGTTGAAGATTGCCAAAACTATCGAAATATATTGCTCGATTTCCTCTCTTTACATATGCTACCCAATGGGTACCGGAACCATCAACGTCATCCAAATTTACAATACCGCTTTCATTTTGTCATATACCGCTTATTGGTAAATTATTGCGCATGAAAACACCTCTAAAGAATGGTATACGCATACGTCTTGCCAGTTGTTGCAATTGTACATTAGTTGTTACACCCACAGGCATTTTTAGCGTTTTTTTTGACGTTTTTTTTTTCTTAGTTGAGAATCCCTGTCCACGCTTGTATGGAGCGAGATAAACTCCACGACCTTCCATAGCGCGATTATGACGTTGCATTTCTTCAAGCTGACGTTGCGCAGCCTTGCTATCATTCACAGCCTTTGCGACTCCCGCTGCTCCACCGGCCAACGAACCGAGAACTCCCAACAATGGTAAAATTGGCAAGATACCACCACGCTTCGCCACAGGCAGTATTCGTTTCTTCTTCTTTTTCAAAGATTTTTTCGTCTTCATCCCCATACCGAATTTTGTCTTTGCTTTCATAGCTGCCCAAACAGTCGTAGCGGCTGCTCTTTCACCAAGAGTCAAATCTCTCGCAGTAATACGTTTTCGCGCTTTCGCAGCGAGTATATTATCAGCAACGTGTCGTTCTCTGAGGGCGTTGCTTTGAGAATATGCAATGTCGTGCTCGCGACACGCAGCATCCAATGGATTAATGCCTCGATCACCTCTAGCCAATCGCTTTTCCAAATGAGTCCCCGGACCGCAAAACTGATAGCCGGGGATATGTAATTCGATCGGAAGTGCGTTTATCGCGCGATTAAAGAGACCACTACCTATTTTCGTTGACATTCGCTGCAATCCTTTATCATCGGCGCTGGACCGTCGATGTGCGTTCGCTGCCACGGTCGATTGTAATGTTCGAAACAGCGGCGACAGGCCTGAATCTCTGGATCCGCCTTTATGTGTTCCGGAAGCTTGTCCCACACGTAGTGGATGTGATTTTCGTATCGCAATAAAAATGCTTTTGGCACAAATTGCAGCTGTTCGGCGCTTAAACCGTGAATATCGGAAGCACTTGTTAGCAGAAGAAACATTTTTTCGCTACTGAGCGATTCATGGTTCCGCGCAGCTATAAATAGGCTCTCCATGACTCATTCATTCATTCGAGAGAAAACATGCGGTTCGTTCAGCAATCGACGATAATCAAAGTTACAAAGGAGGAGGGTCAATAAGGGCGTTTTTGTGCCCCCTCTGGATTTTCATAAAACAATTTTTTTTGTCTTGTATGATCATTAGGAATGTCAAAAATAATCATTAGGTGAGAAAAAAATTCGATCCATAAAGCCAAAATTAATTATTAGTTTAGGTGTACCACTATGGTATCTAAGCCCTTTTTATGACTAATAAGTAAACTAATGAAATATTTTCGGTCATTATACTGCTTTGCCATAATATTTATATCATTTTAAACTATAACATGCATTGCCTTAAGATGAAGGTGAATATAGCTCATGGTAAACATCATGCGTGAAGTTGTCGCATGAGTCGAATGCAGCAACTTCACGCACGACATAATTCGTTATCTTTTATCCATATTATTGTTAACCTCTACCAGGATCTTATATTATTACTTTGTTTAATCAATATTTCAATAATTGAAGTTCAATTGTAATCATGTCAAAAAGAATAAGTGATTCAAGTGATCTGAGTTCTAAAAAGTTAAAAAAATCTGTGAGCTCACATAAAAGTTGCTTTATCTGCAATCATCCGAAAAATCTAACACGTGCTACTCCGGCATTGAAACAAAATGTATTTATAGAAAAGGGTATCTTTATACCCGCTGATGCTAGATGCTGTAATAAACATTTAAAAAGTAGCACTATATTAAAAACAGAGTGCCTGGATTCTATACGAATATCTTCTGATTTTACTTTGATGGATAATGAAAATATATGTAATCTCTTAAATAGTTTGAGATCTGCTGCAAAAAAAAACCACTTGACTTTGATGCTTCTAATGCATTAAATGATGAAGATTACTATCATTTAACCGGTGTTACAAAAGATCAATTCCATAAGATATTATTAGAATCAGCAGCAAAAATACGATGTTCGCAGAAGAGATCTGCACGCGTTTGTATTAGTCTACTCTTAACTAAGTTAAGAACTGGTTTATCAAGTTCTGTTTTGTCAGTTTTATTTCGTTTATCTAAAAGAAATGTAAATCGTGCAATTGCTACCGCGAGAAAAGCTCTTATGAATTCTTTCGTTCCTCAGCATTTGGGCGTTAATCTTTCACGAGAAGAATTTATTTCTAATCATACAAGTAATATGGCTAAAACACTTTTTGCAAGAAATGAAGATACATGTATTCTTGTTGCTGATGATACGTATATGTACATTCAAAAAAGTTCGAATTATACATTTCAAAGGCGCACATATTCTATGCATAAAGGGCGGCATTTAGTCAAGCCAATGGTGTTAGTTAGTACAACAGGTTATATATTAGATGTGTTGGGACCTTATTTCACTGATTCTAAGAATAATGATGCTAATATATTGAGTAATATTATGCAATATGATGTCAATCGGCTACGTTCATGGCTTACAGAAAGAGATATCTTTATTATTGATAGAGGTTGCCGTGACTGCTTAGCTTTGTTAGAAGAATTTGGATTTATATCGAAAATGCCACATTTTTTAAAAAATGATGCGCAGCATTCTACAGCAGAAGCAAATGAATCTCGACTTGTCACGAAAATTCGTTGGGTTGTAGAAGCTGTAAACGGTTTAATAAAAACATGGAAAGCTTTAGATAAAGTTTTCCCAAATTCGCAAATTCCGTGCATCGGGGATTATGTGCGCATTATTGCTGCAATATGTAATGCTTTTAGGCCTCCAAGAGTAAGCTCGAATTCAGATGATCACATAATTGCTGAACGAATGCTTAGGCTTTCTAAGAAACCAAATCTTCTTCAACAAAGAGTAGAGCAAGAAGGTTGGTCTCGAAAAAGAGTAGTTTGGCACCCATTGGAAGCAAACTCAATAACTGATTTCCTTATGTTAACAGAGGCAGAATTGAAAGACTTAATGCTAGGTATTTATCAACTCAAACAAGCTCGCTCGTATACAGATGAACATTTATCTGCTGACGGATCATATATGCTCTTTGTTCATAAAGATGATGAAAGCATATACAGATTTCAATTACAGTCTCGCCATACGTCATCGAAAATATACAACTTGTGGATCCAAACGAATGGCGCAGACGGCATATTAGGCTGGTATTGTCAATGCAAAGTGGGTGCAAGAATAATAGGCTGTTGCGCGCATATAGCAAGTGTTTTGTGGTATTTAGGCTACTCTAGATACAATCCTAATGTTCACAATAGACCATCACGAGATTTTGAAAATAATATAGACGATGCTGACCTTGATTTGTCCTGCTGGACAGATGAAGATGAGGAAGAAAAATCATCAAATTCTGAATCATCATCAGAAGATGTTTAAAAGTCACGATCGTAGTATTTAATATGTTTTTAAAAAAATCTATTAAAAAGTAAAATAAAAAATAATAAAATAAAAAGATAAAAAAATTAAAACCTCTACAATGATCACAACCTTGACGCGGTGTAGAGGCTTCAGTCTGTAGATAACTAATAGTGATCATTTATTTGTTATGAACACCCCATGTCAGGAGTAATCAAAAATTTTTTCACTATGAATTGTATTCACCTTCATCTTGAGACAATGCATATTGTAGTCTAAAATGACATAAATATTATGGCAAAGCAGTATAATGACCGAAAATATTTCATTAGTTTACTTATTAGTCATAAAAAGGGGTTAGATGCCATAGTGGAACACCTAAACTAATGATTAATTTTGGCTATATGGATCGAATTTTTTTCTCACCTAATGATTATTTTTGACATTCCTAATGATCATACAAGACAACAAAAATTGTTTTATGAAAATCCAGAGGGGGCACAAAAACGCCCTTATTGACCCTCCTCCTTTCGACGATAAAACACGGTTAATGTTGGATAAAGAAATACGCAGACATGGAAACATGCTACCAAATACTATACGCGGTATCATCTGCGGCCCCTCGAATTGCGGTAAAACTAACGCGTTGATTAGTTTGATAGAAAGCCCGCACGGCGTTTGCTTCGAGAACATGTACGTTTACTCGAAATCGCTTCAACAACCGAAATATCGATATTTGGAAAATTTGCTATCAACGATAGAAGAAATTGGTTATTTTACATTCTCTAATAATAGCGATGTCATTCCACCGAGTGAGGCGCTTCCGAATTCCATTTTTATCTTTGATGACGTGGCATGCGACAAGCAAGATAGGATAAGAGAGTACTTTGCAATGGGACAACACTCGAGCGTCGACTGTTTCTATCTTTGTCAAACGTATGCCAAGATACCCAAGCATCTTATACGTGACAATGCAAACTTATTAATTTTATTTAAACAAGATGGGACAAACTTGAAACATGTGTACAACGATTATGTAAATACAGATATGTCTTACGATAATTTTCGCGTTTTTTGCCAGAAATGTTGGCAACATAAATATGGATTCGCGGCGATTGACAAGGATAGTCCGCTGACTAATGAACGATATAGAAAAGGATTTAATGAATTTGCAATACCGCAAAGCAATTAGTCGCTTTTGACACATTGATCGAGCAACGTCTAAATTAAAACATGATAAAT
Organism: Prenolepis imparis; assembly: GCF_030444845.1. NCBI lineage: Eukaryota > Metazoa > Arthropoda > Insecta > Hymenoptera > Formicidae > Prenolepis > Prenolepis imparis. Next base: position 102,879 of record NW_028141209.1, on the reverse strand, counting down.
AACGATCGTGAAAAGATTGTGAGAGATTTCGAAAACGAGCGATTCAATCCGCAAAAAATATCGTTTCTTGAAAACTGGTAAAATGGAGGAGGACGATGCATTGGAGAGGCATTTTAAACCAATTTCTGAACCTCTGAAACAGCTTGTTGAAAACACAGTCGGTGTTGAGTCTGGTGAAGAAAAGATTGAACCATCGAGTATGCTCGGAGAGAAAAAAGAGTTTAAAACAAAGCGATCAAATATATCATTGAGCGGTATAACTTCTACTCCAAAGTGAATCAAAAGCAGGCGAATGCAACAATTATTGGATGCAACTACTTCTACTCCGATACAAGATGTACAACCAAGACAATTATTACATGATAAGACATCTATCGAGGAAATTTTCGAAACTTCACCTCAATCGCTTGTGACATCGATTCAACATTCATTACAAACATCTGAGGGTCAAAATTCATTGCGAAATCACCTGGGTCCACTTGCTCAAAAGTAGCGCAACCGGAAGATGATAATGATGCAGCCAACAAACGATATGTCGAAGCGAGTGTCAAGCTTTTGAGAGATCAACAGAAAGAAATTGAGAAAAAAATAATAAGGCTTGAAAAGAATATGCAGGCGCTATTATTAACGCTGGATAAAATGGCTGTAACGCAGACTACATCAAAACATACATAAAGAACTGTACGTGAAAATTATATCACATTATTACAAATATGCCTCGATCAAACACCTCTGAAAAGCAGCTACTCGTGGAGGAATTGCACGCTCCAGCGAGAAGAAATTTTCCGCGTAGACGCGTCATAGTACGTGGATACGACGACCTGTGGCAAGCTGACGTGGTCGAGATGCGTCCTTATGCAAGAGTCAACAAAGGATACAATTACATACTCACCGTCATCGATGTGTTGAGCAAGTATGCATGGGCCGTGCCGTTCAAGAATAAGAGCGGACGCGAAACAGCTGACGCTATCGCCGAGATAATTCGAGATGGCAAGAGATGTCCGAGAAACATACAAACTGATCGAGGAAAAGAATTTTACAATGCAAATGTGCAGAAACTCGTAAAAAAACACAACATCAATCATTACTCGACGTATTCTGTTATGAAAGCCTCAGTGGAACGATTTAATCGTACTTTAAAGAACAATATGTGGAAAATGTTTACACTTAATGGCAATTACAAGTGGATCGACGCGCTGTCGCGACTCGTTGCAGAGTACAATGCGCGAAAACATCGCACTATCGGCATGAAACCTATTGATGTTACTCCGGAGATTGCTGAAAAACTTTTAAATACGATATACAGTAACGTAAAAATTGCTGCTCCGGCAAGATTCAAAGTAGGCTGTCAGGTACGCGTGAGTAAATTCAAGACCATCTTCGAAAAAGGTTTTACACCAAATTGAACTACCGAAATATTTAAAATTATCAAAGTGTAGAAAACTAATCCTGCGACATATATACTTGAAGATTCACGCGGAAATTCCGTCGCCGGAGGATTCTACGAGTACGAGTTACATCATGTTGCAAATCCCGATGTATATCTCGTGGAAAAGATTTTGCGGAAAAAAGGCGATGATGTTTATGTGAAATGGTTGGGACTGGATAAATCTCACAACTCATGGAATCATAAAAATAATGTATTATAAACATTTATTTAAAATATCTGTACACTGTTTATTTTACAATATATTTATCTAATAATTTTATAAATACAAATATACATATAATATACATATTTATACAAAATATATTACAACAAATATTATTTACAAAGGTATTTTATAATGTCCCCATGGTAATGTATCAGTGGTTTCAGGTATGATATACCGCTTGTCATCGTGAGGACTTAGAGCAATTTTTGTCTCGCGAATGGTGTATACTTCATGCAATTTCGATCTTATACACGACTGACTACGTGTCATTACAATCTCTTCATTCAAACACCGCGTATAATCATCAAATGTTATCGTTCTCGCGACAACGTTACTCTTGACACCTTTAACCTTTTTTGTATCTTTCTTGCCATCCACTCGCAAGGCATACATTTTTGCTCTAAGCCCTACAAATTCGGTCATAATCACACCGTTATTTTCATCTTTCATTAGACCAGGTACTTTTTTATTCACGAGCGGTATACCATACACATTGTCCGCAGCGTAATCGCTCGTATCAAATTTGCTTACGTCGCGCTTTATATTCTCGTACACATCTTCACATTCGATGTGGTATATTAGGCTGTCTGTGTCGGTGTACATTACCCTGCATCTGTCGCGACATAGCGGTGACATGTACTCGTGATGAAATTCGTATAAACATGTTTTGGAGATGTCGAGTATGCACATGCCGACATAGATTGGTTTGTAAAATTTTACTTCGAGTTTACGTAATTCTACAGCAATAAGATTTTCCGAAAAGATGCTTCTACTATGGAAATTTGGTTTCGCAATCATTGCCTCTGCACCGTATCTTCCTTCCCAATGTGTGATAAGTTTTACATCAACCCAATTACGCACATTTTCCATCGTTTTGCCGAATACTGCATTATTCATCAATTTATATAAATTTTTTTCAAAATCATTTTTCGCGTGTGTTCTAAATTGCGTATTAAGTTCGATATAATTTCGAAGCCATGGAGATTGCGCGAATTGTAATATGCGATGTATTTTTGCAACGCGAAGGCCGTGACGCGTACATTGCTGCAGGTTGCGGTAGTGTATCACATATCGCTTCTTATCATATAGCGTTGCGAGAAGCTTATCTTCCCGCTTGCCTGGCGGCTTGTCGCGTGTCGGGCAAAACGGTAGGTCAGTGTGCGTGTCGTGAAGATGTCGTGGATATTCTAAATCTACCTCGAGGATGTAGCCTGTGGGTGAATCGAGCGTGATAGATGATGTGTCGAAATTAGATACATCGTCGACCCATTGAAAATCAGCATAAGGCAATGGTTGACACATTGCCCATCCATACAAATTATTTACATCGAAATACATTAGATATGAAGATGGTTTCAATGGATCGTACGACTGCATATACTTGTTATTAGCGTATGCATATCTGTTTGAACATTGACTCAGACCACCGCGTATACCCCGTTCGATAAACATTACCATATCAATGTCTGTGAGCAGTTCGAAATTTACACGTGTATGCTTTAACATGGCGTCCCACGTATACCCGGGGAGAGTATAATAATACGCGGGGTCGAGCCCATAACTCTCGATATATTTATCCCGGAAATTTTCAAAAATGTCGGCTAATAACAAGACATCAGTTTTTAAATATAAGTCGCTATATTCGCCCAGCGTTCGAATGGAGAACTGCTCCCATACGTTTTCGGCGTGCGCGTAATCGTTCTCGGATACAGTGTCGCCGGTCAAGGAACTGTAAAATGATTCGCGCGGCGGTAAACACGTATCTTGCAACTTGTCGGCACAATCAATGTATTCGTATGGAAAGACACCTTTCCGTGTTAATAATTCGAAATTTTCGGTGGATAAATTTTGAAATTTCAATTGTAAATTTTTGAGTTTGTCTTTATCCAAAAAAGATGCCAATTTGTCGAGACTTGTCGTGAGAAATTTATATGAATTGATAAAACGTAATTTAATATTTCTGGATTTGTCTTCTGCAATTTGAACATTTTTTGTAAATGATATATATTTTTCTTTAGTTATTGGAAGTAATTCGATTCCCCCTTCGAACGCTGTAGCTATTTCCTTAATTATGAAATGTGAGTCGTAACCGGATAAATTATGAAATACTATTGGAATGCAAAAAGAGTTTTTATAATTTAAGTTGCAATTTGAGTGTGCTGGACCTCGGTACCGCCCGGTCAGATGGCAATGATCGCGTACGCGTGTATCGTCATCTTGCATGAATGGTTTCTCACATATATGACAATGCGTTGCACTATGAAATTTTTCCCACTCGTCTGATGTTAAATTTACCATGGGGACGTTAGTTGCTAAAATATTCTTTACGCGTATCGCTAAATTTTGTAGTTGTTCGGAAAACCACGAAACGCAATCTACACTACGACGAAAATAATACTCGGATAATGAATCGTCATATGAGCAATGTACATAATATGCTATACTAAATACTTGGTGATGTTGAAAGTTTTTTTCTTCTTCCGTCTTTGCTAGCACACATTCGAGATCTGCGTATACGATAAAAGGAAGTCGCTCTTTGCGATTAAAGTTGTTGAACGCGAGCCACTTGTCCTTATCGCTCGGTAACCGGATAGCGCAGTCATTCATCTTTCCGCAGTCTACTGTATGTGACTGCAACTTGTCTTCCGAATGGAAGTAGTGTAAGCATCTGTAAAACAAATAATTAGTTTTTTTTCCACATATATAATTTATATATATATTACATTTTTATATATTTTATATATTGCGTTTTTTATTAAATATACGTACCGATCGCAGATATATTTCTTGTGATCTTTTTTGCTCAATTGCGAGCTCACGAGCCGGGAGAGATTCTTGATCCATGCGAAATGTCCAATGTTGTTGCTGTCTTCCACGTACAGCAAGTTGATGTGTCTGTCTTTCTTCTGCTCACTGAGACGTATCGAGACAATGTTCTTTTCTTCGATGCTGTACACATTTATCGAAATGTTGTTTGATAGTTCAAACTTTTTAATTTGATTCACACTCACTGGAAACTCAATGTCCTGGAGATTCAGCACTGTCGTATAATGTGGATATGAAGATTCCCGTTCCACTTTTCTATCGGCGGGGTACAGCGGCCACCGCCCACGCAAAACATGCATTGTCTTTTGATTGCACATTAACCACTGCTCTTTTCATCATTATTTCTCGCGGTAATTTAATGTGGCATCCCGCACGCATTGGATTATACTTGTTTATATTTACAATTAAATTGATTATTCGCGACAATGCCCAACCACTATCGCGTTCTTGAAACTCTTCTAGCGATGCTAGTGTAGGGTCGATAACGCGGTTTGTACCAATCATGTAAATCGGAGGTGCGAAAGATTTCAAAGTTTTTCGTATTGATACTTTTATTAGCACGCTTATCGCCTGACACAAACTCGCCATTAAATATAGTGTTCACTTTCACACTAGTGTGTTTTTGCAAGACTTTTTGCACGTGTCCGATCACAATGTCTTTGGCATCCTCGAGAAATTGACGAGGTTCGATGTGGTTGCTGTTTATCACCGCACCAGTCAAGATGCGGCTCTCGAACGCCGTATCAATCTCTCGCCATATGAGTCCGACGTCTCGCGAACTGCTTCCGGCACTTACGTGTACAAAACGTCTGCGTACCGAATTCTTCAACCCTTCGAGACGCGCGATTTGGGAGACAAGCGATTGTCGAACTCCGATCGGTAATCGTGGGCGTTTTATTCGACTTTGTTCTTCCAGTGATTCGATGTATTCGTCACATTGCTGCTCCCACACAATATATTCTTCCACCGAATTCATCGTTGTGGCTTGCTCCAACAAACTTGCTTCCAATTGTGCCATTTTTGAGATGCTCTTGCTGAACCTCTGACAAAGATACTGACAGAGTATGCCTCCTTACCAACATTTTTATTTGATCACTGACACTTGAAAAACTCGAGTATGTTGCATTTTGCACATTTAACCTTGACAATAATTCTAATATTTCATTAAGGATGATGTCATAGCAGCCGTGCATCGGCGCTTGAAAATTGCAATTTTGCACATTTTGAACACCTGGGGGATGACAGCAGCCGGTGCATTGGTGCTTAAAATTTGAATATGTTGCATTTTGCACATTTTGACCTTGACAATAATTCTAACATTTCATTTGAGGATGATGTCATAGCAGCCGCGCATCGGCGCTTGAAAATTTTGAATATGTTGCATTTTGAACACCTGGGGGATGACAGCAGCCGGTGCATTGGTGCTTAAAATTTTGAATATGTTGCATTTTGCACATTTTGACCTTGACAATAATTCTAACATTTCATTTGAGGATGATGTCATAGCAGCCGCGCATCGGCGCTTGAAAATTTTGAACATGTTGCAGTTTGAACACCTGGGACTGATGTCATAGCAGCAGCTGTGCATCGACGCTTTGATTGGTTGAAAATAATATCGGATCAGCAATAATCCCCACCCCATCACAATGGATATTATGGATAAAATTTAAAAATAATTTAGTATTACATTGATCACTCGATTGAAAAGGTTCTTTTAAAATGTACTCCGCCAGCATGAATTATTACGTTCCAGTACAAGAGAGCAATGTTTTGCACAAGAAATGTGACAAGTAAGTTTCAATATTATCTGTTAAATGAATTTTTCAATAAACAACTTTTTTTTTGTTGTTAAATAATTTTTGAAATATTGTTCTAATTATTTTTATAGCATTCATCGTGCGGCTCGTATACTTGGAAGAAGATACGTCTTAACCCCAACATCATACAAATATTTGGAAATAGGAATCAGCGTCGGAATAATGTCCTATGTGGAATTGGCTCTCGGTGATAATCGAGGCAATCAAATAATATTACCCATTGAAACATGGAAATCTCTAATGCGGAAACGAGCAGACGTTGAGCAGCTAACTGAAACTCCGCTATGGATTAGTGATCTGACACTCGAAGCGGTTAACATGTATACTTCAAAAATTATAAAAATTACTTCATCTGATAATTCTTTGTACATGAAACCATCAACGTTACTACATTTATTCGATTTCGACAAATGTATTGATCATATGTATTCCTGGCTGTGTGAGAATATTCATAGTGTTAATAAAAAATTTAAACAATTTGTAAATATTTTACAATGTGATAATATCCGCGATGTGAGCAATGCCGCAAAGGCGATACGTGATAGTAATATGTTTAATAGCGAATCACTTATAGCTTGTGAATTGATAACTTGTGCTATAAATGAAATTATTTATAATGCTTGCAACAAATAAATTATTTTACTGTTAAACTGTGTGTTTAATTATTTCTTTCCCGCCCCTATTCTATATGTATATGAATAGTATTTATATGAATAGTATGATGTGCACATGCATTATCAGCAAAACTCTTCAAAAAATGATGAGTTAGATGATACTCCAGTTAGAACAGAGAGATGAAGAGAGATGTAGAATTAAAATCAAGAGGGGAGCAACATTATAATATATGTGTCGTGTGATAGAGTAGCAGACTTATACTTGCATGCTCGTGCTGTGCGGTTGCATGAAACTGTAAGATATATAATTCTGCAAGTGTTCTAAAGATGATAACTCTGGAGGAATATATTGAATTACTGGAACAACTTGTGTTGTTCCATGCTGCTGACCTGAAAGAATGGGATTTTTTCGGACTGCCTCCACATAAAATTGATAAAACGATTTACTGGATGTGGGAGCCAGATTGTGATGGTTGTATCAACTTGTTAGAAGGACAATGCCCGCAAGAAGTAATGAGAATTTTCGGAATGCAAATCAACCCCAAGAAATTATTAATTGGAAATTTGCAGTCACGGACAACTCGAATCGCGCGACTTGAAGAAATAAGAAGATTGCTACGCAAACGTTTCTTAAGCATAGATACCAGTGTTCCTGCGCTTTCGACACACACTCCGGTTAATTCAATTGTGCAGGCGATACATGGGCGTGAAATCGGTTTGAAAAAACCTCATACTGATGCTCTAAAATATCAACTATGGGCTATGAAACTATGGGATGATTCGAAAGAACGCTCTTTCCTATTCGAGGTGAACGTTAAAAGATTTTCATATGCTGAGCATAGAGAATCCTCTGAGGAGGAATAATTGTTGTATTTCTTTTCATTTAAAAATTATTAAAATAATAAATTGATTAATAAAATAAATAATAATATATTTAATAAAAATTTCTGTTATGTAGGAGTTCCGCCCTGCCGCCTCATAGCCACCGCCACCTCGCAGCCACCATCGCGCTGCAGTAAATTTTATATACTTTTTTACATTTTATATTATATTTTATATCTTATTTTATATTATATTTTATATTTTATATATTTTATATTTTAAATTTTTTAAATTTTTTAATTTACACACACAAAATTGTATGATTGCACACACACATAGTTATATAATAAAAATTATTTTAAATATTAAAAATATATAGTTTATTTTAGAATAGGTCCTCTCCCCTTCCTCATCCTAAAAATATTAATTAAAAAAAAATATTATAAAAAAAATATTTAAAAAATTCTCTCTTACGAACGCCTCTCTCTTTGCGTTCTCCTTCGCTGCATCAGCTCTCGCGCTCTCCTTCGCGTCATCTCGCTACCTCTCATCATCTCGCGCTATCTCTCTCGCTCTTGCATATACGCCTCGCTTGCGTCATCTCTCTCGCGTGCGCCTCGCGCTCTCCTTCGCGTTCCTCTCTCCGCGCGGACCCCTTACCCAAAAAGCTTCATGCGGTCTTTCGCGGATTCCTCTCTCCTCGCGGACCCCTCGCGGACCCTAAAATCGCGGACGCTCCCCCTCCCCGCGGACCCCTCATGGACCCTAAAATCGCGGACGCTCCCCCTCCCCGCAGACCCCTCGCGGATCCGGTACCAAAATCGCGGACGCTTCCCCCTCCCGGTGGACCCCTCGCGGACCCGGTACCAAAATCGCGGACGCTTCCCCCTCCCCGCGGACCCCTCGCGGTACTTCGCGGACGCCTCCCGCGTGACGTCATTCCCCCGCGCCCTGGGTTCCCTTCGCCCCTCACCCCCCCCCTCATTGCCCCTGGGTTAGAACCGGCCTTATATCACTACTACTGAATATCTTTATAGAATACTGTAAAACATTTTTGCTTATAAAAGAGCGCTTTCGACAAACGCTCGTCGCGCGAAAACGCTAACGCAGCGAGACACGCGCGAAGCATCGGAAACCGCGAGATGCAAGCGAAGACCTGCGACTTCAACCTGCTTCGCTTGCGTTAGAACAAAAACGCGTGAATATTACTAACCAATCAGAGACTTGTTTCCAAGGGCCTCTCCCGAAAGAAATCCAAGAAATAAAGAATATAAAAGACCGAGAGTCAGCCCGCGAGGTCAGACGCAAATTAAGATTGAAATCAGAAGTAACGAAATCGCTAATAAAAGATCGAATCATTAAACAGAGTTAATACGAAACGGTTAATAACTAACAACCGACTAATGTAAGAATACCTCTAAATCGAGAGAAGGACGAGAATAAAGTGAAAACTCAATTTAATTGAAATAAAAAGTGTATATTTCTAATTATCAACATCCTTGGCTCCTACGACATCTTGTGCGACCCGAGGATTCTCATCCTTTTCACTCGGCGCAACCCCAGTGCCGTACGGCGGCACAACAATAGGAACATCTCCCGCGTTTCTAAACCTGGGGCGCGAATTGGTACCGAGGGAGAGATTACGGGACCGAGGTAACGGTACGGCTCGGGTCGATGCGGCTGACCCCGCGATTTGGTCGGCTAGAATGGATCGGCTAAAAGCCCTGCAGGATTGGGTTACCGAGAATTTGGAGAATTGGAGAGGCTCACCAAAAACAAGCGACACACTATAATTTAAGACATCGACACCGCGTTTACCGCACGGGAGAGCTTGTTTTAAGGAGACAGCACGTTTTGTCCTCCTCCGCACCTAACTTTGCGGCGAAATTGGCACTTAAATTCGAAGGTCCCTTCCGGATCGGCAGAAAACTATCCTCTGTTGTCTACGAGCTGACTCGTCTAGACGGTTAGGCCGTAGGCAAAACACATGTACAAGCTTTAAATCCGTATCACCTCCCTGATCCCGATTAGCTTCTCCTCCACATGGGCGACCCCGCAACGGACGAGTGGAACCTTTTCATGTGGCGTCACGATCACCTCGTACGCTATATAGGGGAACAATACCCCGAGTTCTGGGCGGACGCGGCGGATGCCCAGGAAATCCGGGGCCTGATGACCACGACAAGCGAGGCGGTAGTCCGAGAGTTCCCGACGACCAGGGAAGTGGGGACACAAACCCTCCTCTCTGGAGATGAGGTCCGGAGGCGCCCCCCGATGAGACACGTGTGGCAGCAGGTCCGTTTGGTACCCGAGGGTACCGAGAGGGCTGCCCAAACGGACCCGCTGATACCGAGGGCAAGGTCGAGCCCGGAACCGCGGAGAGCTACCGAGGCGCCGCCGATACCGTAGGCAAGGCATATTCCGGAACCACGAAGAGCTACCGAGGCACCGCCGATTACCGAGGTGCTGCCCCTTAGCTTTTGGAATTGTGGAGGCCGCCACAGATATGCGGCTTGCCCACAGCCACGCCGAGAATTTTGCTCTGGGTGCAGACGAGCTGGGGAAACCGTGCGCACTTGCCCGCGCTGTGAATCCTCATACGAATCGGAGTCGCCATCCCAAAAGGAGAGGGGCACACGAAGGATCACTGGCCCGGAGCGCAGAATTTCACGACGGGAGACCCGTCCTATGCTCTATCCCTCCTGGATATGAGTCCAAAGTTTTCTTTGTGTTTTCTTGCTTCTCTTTTTTGTTTGTTTTGTTTGTTTTCATTTCTTTTCATTTCTTTGATTTTCGTTTTTTTTCTCGTTCATCAATTTTAAGTTTCTTTCTTTTTCTTTGCATCTAATGCCCAGTAATCGATAATGAGGCTGTGATGACGAGGCTGACGCTAATTAACTTTTTTTTGTCCGTGATGTCAAGACTGACCACCAATGTTCTCTCTGTGATACTATATGTAAGAGACTTAATAAATGTCCGTTTTTTTTATATGCAATACTTGGTATTTGACTCGTCCTCCCGACCAATCTCGGTATCCTAAGTTATTGAAGAAGGATAGTCGCGTTTCGAGTATGGAGGTTGAGACTGGGACGGTACGGAAAGATCCGGAGAGGTTTGGCAAAAGGGAAGGATTCAATTTCGGAAAATCATTGCAATAGTTGAGATTCATTTAGTGTCGGAATGGTGGCCATCGACATGCGTCGGTGTCCAAGACCTCCTCGGTCCTCTCCGGAAAGGGGGGAATTGTGACGGGACGTTTAGTTCGTCCGTCACAGGGGCGGAGACGCCCAATCGAGAGAGAATTTAGGAGCACTCTCTCCGAGTGAGAGGGAAAAATTTGGTTGGCGAGCGACGATTTTTTCGTCGTCTCGCATGTAGTTAGAATTTAAGGCATTGCGATACGGAAGGGTTGAAGTGAGCGGCCGCCGACTATCACTGTGCAGGAAGAAACGACCTCCAGGGACGACGACCAAACTGGGAGAGTGAACGACTCGGGCAGAAGCGGCACGTGCGGAGGCACCAGGTCAAGTAAGATACTTAATTAAAATAACGCAATGAATATCGAGTAAGGGCAGGTTACTGCCCGACAATAATTTGCAGCCTCGGTAAGCAGAAAACGGCAGCTGAGCGGAGGAGACAATAGGCGCCGACTCCCCAAGGCGGGAATGCTCACTCCAATGGGGCTCTAGGAGTCACAGTGCCCGAGGCAATCGTAGGGACCGCCGGAGACTGATTACCTCACGACGCGTCCAACACACACACACGCACACACACACAAACGACCGTATTAATACAGCAGGAAAAGAGAGGTCAACCGGGACGTGCAAGCGAGCGGTCACAGCATAAATCCGCCTCAGCAATAACGGGACGCTACCGAGAGATGAAATCAACCGGAGTAACGAGAGCCCAGGGAAGCCGAAGAATCGTAGCGGATCTCACATCGATTATCTATCAGGGCCGGCGCGCGCAGCGCCGGAGAGCAACCTGCGCGCGCAACAGCTGAGCCGGAGGCTACCGGCGTGCCGCGGGCCCATCGTCGTTCACTGTTCGACCGGACGGCAGCTAACGAGCCTCGATGGACACCGACGGGTCACAGCGTATATTTTTTGTAAGGTCGCCATTCCGACTGTTCGGTAAGAGCGAATCCGGCGGGGACCCGTGTCTCGATTAAAATCGGGAATTTGTGGACGCATGTGTTTAGTATGTAGAGAATAATAGTTACCGAGCACGAGAGTGTGCAAGAGACACGGTGCCCGTACCGAGATTTGCCGTAATAATAAGAATCCGCCGCCCCTCTCTCTCCAGGGACCACCGTACCGCATCGACAGTGCTATATGTATCGTTCGATTAATTGTTAGTCTTAGTCAATGTTAAAAATAATAAGTGATTAACGTTTGTAATTCCGAAGGCTCGATATTGTTGGGTAACCCTTCGGCGTAGAGCGTCGTTTTCCCGTATATTCGCGTATTCTGCATTGTCGTCTCGGGATGTAATTTGAGATGTCTGTTCCTTCCGCCGGGAGAGACATATATTGAATAACCAAGGTTCTCGTTTTGATGAAGAATTACCGAGGATCTGTAAACGTATTATACGAGTAATTATTATTTACATATATATTAACTTTATTTATTAATTCTCGAATCATTGACCCCTCGCTCCCCTGTCCCTCGGAACTTCGATCACAATATCGTTCAAGAAAAGAATTCCGCCCCTCTGCCGATTATCGAGCTGAATTACCGAGGTGGAGCCGTCGTTCTTAATTAATGACGTGTCGTAACGTTTTGTGTGGTGTAGCATTGCAGCCGGAAGTGAGGGTGCAGAGGCTGTACACGGCACCCAGCAGCAGAGCCAAGGAAACCGAGGGATTCAAGATTCCGAGGAGGCCACCGACCCCAAGGACCCTACGAGAGGAACCAGAGGAGATACCGAGGAACCCGAGAATCGAACGGGAACGAGCGAAGCCGAGACAGGAGGCCAAGGTCGAAGAGAGCAGCAACAACGAGACGCAGTAACAGGTCTCAAACAGACTGCATTATTTTATTGTTTTAGAATTATAATTTTATTTTGTTGTATTTATTACCCCAAGCCTAGGGTAACTTATCCACAGAATAGGGTAAGTAACCGACAGCTGGAACTTACCCACAAAAACATGTACCAACCAAAGTGGGTAAGTTACCGACCGCGGTACTTAACATACAGACATATAATTTTACCAACCGGGGTGGGTAAGTTACTGACCGCGGGACTTACCACACATTCGAAACAATGACTTACCGACTGAGGAGGATAAGTGACCGACCGTGGCACTTACCACGCGCGAAGCGCTTACCATGGGACGGAATAACCAAAGAGGTTACAGAATAAATATTTATTTTGTTTTAAGCGAGCGTACAGATTAATGTTTAATTTACATTTTAAGTAAACAAACGTAACGTTAGCGTTGTTATATTAATGCGTTGCGATGAAAAACCCTAAGGCGTTAATAGGGCCATGCGCAGGCGCGGGCAGCCGCCATATTGGATGCGAGAGTGGGGAGAACAAGATAAAAGGAAGCGAGAGAAGAAAGACAGGGTCTTTCGCAGTCTAGCTAAGGTGGCGATTACATCGTCGCGATTATAAAACCCGTGCTAGCGGAAGTCCGCATAACGCGCAATAAAAGGTTGTTTAATTTTAATAACGGACGTGATACTGTTTGTGATATATTTATATATATTAAAAATAAATAAATTTATATTTATATATTTAAATATAAACAAAGTGAATTTAATTTACTTACCCAAATCCCGTGCGTAGTGACGTCTACGAGAAATCCTGGACAAGCCTGGACGCCGAGAGAGGAAGTCGCTACATCCTGGTGGATCCTGAAACAGAAATAATTTTATTAATAACTAATAAACCAGTGTGACGCAATTGTTGCATCGTCCGGCGACAACGACAGATAGCCGCCATCTTGCCCTTTGTCTGGTAGACAAAGGCGACTATGCAGTAGAGAGAGAGCGAGGGACTGCCACGCAGTTGAAAGAGGAGAAACTGGATGATCATCATAGACAACCCACAATCCTTGTCTGTGGGAGGAAAACAGACTGGCGACCGTAATCAACAAGGTAAGAGAACCTATAAACTCAAATCTCGAACTCTCAAGACCCATCGTCAATAGAAATGCTTTATGCTCTAAGATTTATGTCAATTAGAAAAAGAATTGAGTATAATGTGTGTATGCTAGTATTTAAAATGGTGAATGGGCTGTGCCCAAATTATTTAGTAAATGAAATTGAATTAGTATCAAATACGGAAACAGTACAAACGAGACAAAAAGGTAATATATATATATCAATAAATGTAAAACAAATGAAGAACAGAAAATGTTATTGCATGATGGATTCAAAATGTACAATAGATTACCAAAAAATGTAAAGGATGAACAAAGTCTATGTAGTTTTAAAAGAGCGTTGGTCATCATGTATTAAAGGCGGAGAACGACAAGAAGTGCAAGTATGGTAGTATTGTACTAATTAGTCAGTCGATGATATATTGACATAGTAGGAGTGTATTTAAATGTAGCTACTGGAGCTAATAAAGAGTTCAATCAATCAATCGTCCGGTCACAGCCTAACCACACCTGGCGCCCAATAGAAAATTTTGAATATATTATAGCTGTGGCTGCCGAAATAAAGAGCGACTAAGTTGCACGGCATTAAGAGAAGAAAAACCATCGCAAATTTGGCGCCCAACGTGAGGTCCGAAATGGATAAAATTTTATTTAAGACAATTGCATAATTAGATTGATCGGAGTGACGGTGATAAGGAAAGTGGAAGGGGAACGTTTTTTTTCTCTTCTTATGTGTTAGCCACCGTTTAGAGCAGCTTGGAGAAATTCCCGATAACTTTTTCGTTTACTGTTTCTTTACTTGTGATTTGATTTCCTTGTATATACTAATCTATTCTTTACAGCCTGCGTTTAGAAAAATTCTTTTGTGTGTTTTCATTTGTGCGATTCAGAAATTACTGCTGATGCGAAAGGGGTCCCTAATTTGGAGTGCCACCGTGTATATCGCAGCGAACGAGTGTCGTGTACGCGGGACAACAGTCGTGCGCGCTGGTGTTCGCATTCCTTGCGGCTCGCGCGCGGCAATGTAAACAAATCCGCGTATCGGTTACACATAATAGTTACCGCGTTTCCTGGTACTTTTCGGTGATTTGGAATATTCTATAGAGTGTTTCTACTAAATTCTTTGAAAGGAGGATAAGTAGGCCAACTAAACGAGCTACAAATTTTCGATGTTAAAGTATTATTATTATTATACTATATTTAAAGGGTAAACGTTTCGACTGTACTCAGTCTTTTTCAATACAAAAACAAATAAGTATATGAAACAATTTAAAATATGTTTCATATACTTATTTGTTTTTGTATTGAAAAAGACTGAGTACAGTCGAAACGTTTACCCTTTAAATATAGTATAATAATAATAAACTTTAACATCGAAAATTTGTAGCTCGTTTAGTTGGCCTACTTATCCTCCTTTCAAAGAATTTTGTAATTTATACGAGCCTTAATTAATTAATTTATTAAGTTTCTACTAATTTTATTGTAGAATTAGGAATTAAATGGAGATATATTTGCGAATGAGATCACGATACATCTCGCTTCTCTTGGGTGGAATATATAGTGTAGGGTACCGAAAGCCCTCGAAATAATTACCGAGAGTGTTTCCGTAATATTTATAGGAGCGAAGCCTTCAAGTTATCGTACTAATTGTAAGTGGTGCGATTTAACGATTATATTGTCTCGTTTTTTTTGTGTTGTATTAAGCCGCGTCGGTTCGGCAAGATATCGGACTCTGCCATAATATTAACGCGATATTTGTTCAATAATCTTGCGATTGGAATTCCACGGTCTCGGCAGTGTGGCGATATGGGCCGGGTTTTTCGCGCATGCGCGGCCAGTACGCTATCAGTAAAGTACCTAATTCCAAGAAAGAAGGGTATCGTTAATCGCCGCGCAAATTTTTTTTTATTTTTAAGAATCGGTAAAAAGTTATATATATATATATATATATAATTATTATATACAAATATATAAGTGATAGGCCTTAAGAGCCGAACGCGGATGTTGATGCGTATTCCAACGAAATTTAATTTTTCACTGGAATTAAATTAATTGTGCACAGGGCACGAATTTTACTACTTGGTATACTGCCAAGTCTTGTATGAAATAATCTCATACTTGAGATTTTTATTCCATACATCCCCTCTAACCCCCCTAAAGAATTAGATGTGAGAGAAAAATATAGATCCGAAAGTCGCTGAATCGGGAATCGAACCCGAGACCTTTCGCTTGCCGGGCGACTGCTCTTCCATCTGAACTATTCAGATCCTTTCGATTCTATATTTTTCTCTGCTTTTTAAATAAATACTTTAAATAACGCCTTTTCGGCACTTATATATTTGTATTTAATACGGAAGAGCCTTAATAATAATTCTTATTGTATAATTATTATATATACATATGAACTTTTTCGATTGATATATATATATATATATATATGCAACATTTTCTTTATCAATTCTTAAAAATTAAAAAAATTGTCTACGTACACACGCGCGTGCGCACATATATAAAAATATAATTAGCTCCATTTATTATTGTAGAATAAAATAAAGAAAAACTGAAAAGGGGAAAGGACTAAAATAACTTTAAAAATAAAACACTTTTAATATAACTCAAAATAAAATATTTTATTTGGCAGAAAAATATTAAAGAATACCAACATTTGATGCAAGGGTAAGGAAAACTGCCAAAAACCTTACCAGTATTCATAAACAAAAAATTAATCAAAATTAATAAACAAAAAATATTAACGTGCTAGAATAATGAAGAAACATCGGATAATAAATCTTAAATAAACTATATTTTATAATAAACTATATCTTATAGTAAACTAAAAATAAAATAACGTTTTAAATGGATTTTATAACATATATATATATGAAAAAATAACGAACAAGTTCAGGCCAACAGACAAGCTGAATTATTTGGATGTTACAAAAAATTTTTTCTTTTTCATATATATAGTTTAATCAAAGTAAACGTTTCGACTGTACTCAGTCTTCTTCAATACATTACCGCTTACATTAATATTAAGAATTATAAAACATTAACGCTAATATGTGTAAATCTGTGATACAGAGACATTCTGCAAATACTAGACCGGCCAGTCGCTATGTCGATATCGTATTAGCGTTAATGTCCCAGATAGCAAAATGTTAGCAGCATGTCGGCAGTATGACAGCAGATCTAATCATGACTTTACAGCAGATTCCTATCCACTGTGTCCGCAATTGATGATATTCTGCTAGCAGAGTTAGTAAGCAAAATCTGACAGCAGATTGGCGGCAGAAACCGAGCAGATCTGCACATATAGTTTGATGGCAGATTGGCGGCAGAAATCGAGCAGGATCTGCAGTTCCTTGCCATTTGAACATATAAGTATAATAAAATTCAATATTTTTCGATGAATATAACAGGTGCATATTAAGATGTGTTATCCGCTAATTATTTTTTTTTTCATAAATATGATATTTAATATATAACATATTATATTGTATGTAGTTATATCTCACATAGCAATTAAATGTTCAATTTAATCTATTAATTAAATTAATAAAATAAATTGCAAAAATAATTAAATTTATAATTTATAAAATTTAAGATATAGTTGATATGAGAATTAAATTCTGCTTTATGCTTTAAATAGAAAGTAAATGGATAATTTCCCATGTATATATCCTATTGATTCTAATAAGTTTAATATTCTCATGTTAGACTTGTCAGATATCAAAAATTAAACTGATAGAAAAATATACTTTTGATCTTTTATTAATAGCCACGACTTGCAGACTTTATATCTATTTTTAACAGAAATTTGATTGCGAGAAAATACATCGCATAGCGGTAGGCGAAGGAACTATTAAATAACTGCAAAATGCAGATCCTGTTGTCAATTTGCCATCAGATTGTGCGCGCGCAAATCTTGCTCGATTTCTGCCGTCAATCTGACACCAAACTGCGTTGCGCAAATCCTGCTCGGTTTCTACTACAAATCTGCTATGATAATTCTATACAAATCCTGCTTAATTTCTGCTACTGACTTGCTGCCAAATTATGTCAACAGATTTTATAACATTTCTGCCAACGTTCTGCTATCATTATCTGATATAACAAGTTTTATATAAAATCTGCAGTTTTTTTGCTGGCAAAAATAAATAGCACACAGTTTTAATACATGCTCTTAACAGATTTGGCTATCTGGGGTTTTATAATTCTTAATATTAATGGTAGCTTAACTTAATATTAATGGTAGCTAACACTTAAGCGGTAATGTATTGAAGAAGACTGAGTACAGTCGAAACGTTTACTTTGATTAAACTATATATATGAAAGAGAAAATCATTTTTGTAATATCCAAATAATTCAGCTCGTCTGTTAGCCTGAACTTGTTCGTTATTTTTTAATTTATACGAGCCAAAGTACTAAATAATTAATTATATATATGAAACTCTAAATATAAATATAATTAAAATCAAATTAATGTTATAAACTTAATTATATAACAAATTATAATTATCTAAATAAAATAAATAATTATAGAAATAAAAATAAAATAATAATTATATATTTAGAAATAAAATTATAAAAATTAAATTGCACAAAGCTTTGGCTTTTACAGGTACACAAGTTTACGTTACAGGTACACAAGTTTACGTTATTAAATTATATTATGACTCTGAAAACAGAATAATAATTAAACTCTGAAAAGAAACAAGTTTATAAAAACACATAACTAACATGCATTAAGAGAATATTGGCTAGATGTGTGACTCTACAAAATAAAATAATTAAATAATAAAATAGTAAAATAAAATATTTAAAAATGAAAAAAAAACAAAATGATTAAGAACCATCAGGTGTGCATTGTTCTCCATGTAAATTTTGCGCGTTATGCAGTTCCAAATGCCTGTCTACTTCAAAGTTTACACAATTAATGTTTTGTGATTGAAAATGAGACCGAATAACACAAATCGCGGAAACAGTATCATTACACAATCGGTTCCTTTTTTTATTTTTCATATCTGTTACTATTGAAAAAATTCGTTCGGCCTCGGCATTCGAATGGGGAAAAGAAAGAACTATTTCGATTAAAGATTCTAAATTTGGAAACATCTTTTCCCCAGAAATATCTTTAAATTCTACTATTTTTTTCCACTTTAGATCTATTTTTAAAGACGCTAACTCTGTTTTCTGCTTATCATCAAAACATGATGGCAAAATTCTCCATTCAAAAGCTAACTTTGTGATATCAATATGTCCTAATCGCGTAGCAATGTAGGTTAAATCTTTAATTTTAAGTCTACCTTCTTCATAAAGAGCAATCTTGGTTCGAGAAAAGTTAATTGTTCAAATAATTTATCTTTATATGGTAAATGCTTCAGCATTTCTCGAACTGCTGTGATATAAAAATCTAAACATTTTAATTTAATTTGTTGCGCGCACTCCAAAGATAATGTTTCTAATAATGTATTACATTCGGGTCCAAGATATATATTTTCAATATGTTGAATATTATTTTGATCGTCTATATTTAAAGTAGAAATATCTTTAAGAGGATTAAAATTTATGAAATTTTGAGCTAACTGGTGAATTAATTTCTGGCTAGTTGAATATAATTTATGAATTAAAATATCACGCGACTGAAATAAAGCATTTAAGCTATTTAAAAAATTTAATGAATATTTTAAGAATAATAAATATGCTTTAATTGAATTATCATTTAACATTGCTAAAATAGTTTCCGCAGATTTCGTTTTATCCTCTACTGTCGCTAAAATAAAATAATTTTTTAGAACTTCCTAGTTGTCGAGAAGTCGTACAACGCAATTGTGTAACACAAGCCATCTAGTATTAGATAATTTTAAAATTTTATTTCTCTTTACATTGAAAAATTCTTGAAACTCTTTTAAAATTTTCAAAAATTTTACTCGCGATGCAATCTGTCGCATCTAAAGATAATAATTCTAATAACTGCGTTACAACATTTTTATTTAAATGTGACACATATCGAACAAAAACGCACATTACTTTGGTGTTTGAAATATCTGTGCTTTCATCAATTAAAATGGAAAATTTACAACTTCGTAAGTTTTGAACAATATTTTCAATTTCGCGTTTTGCAATAATTTTTGTGATAATATTTGCGCACTTATGTCGAGCAAGTGAAACATCTTGTGCAATTTCAGAATCTAAATATAAATATCTAATATAAATATCTTTTAATAACGAAATTAAATGACCGTACGAAAAGCAACGTTATGCTCTACAAAAAAAGAAGCTAATTTTATTTCTGCGCGTTTGACTTTATCCTTATGCGTTAATGTGCTTGTATTTTCAGTCGCGTTATGTTTTTCAGAATTAATTTCTTTCGAATTTTCCAAATGTTTAAGTGTTTCAGAATGTTTAATTAAATCCGTTTTGCAGCACCTGATAGTCTTATTACATATAGTACAAATTGCTTTATTTTCTACAGGATGAGGAGCCAACCATCCTTTAAAAATATTTTCATCTAGCCATGCTTTTTGAAATTTCCTAATTCTCTGTTTTTTAATTGCTCCTTTTCCTACGTTATCCATTTTAATATTATTATATCAATAAATATATAATAAATAATATTATTTATAATTAATCGACTTACCTAACCCTTACTGCTCGCTGTCAGCTATCACTAGGCCCGCCGCCCGCCAAGACTTTCGCGCTTACTTGGTAACTAACATGATACGCCGCTGTTTCGGCCACGCATGCGCAAAAAAACCCGGCCCATATCGCCACACTGGGTCTCGGTCGTACGAGCGGTCGAAAATATTTGAAAAGCGTACTCTCTCTTCTCTCTAACCGGGGTGACGTTCCTGTAGATCGGCGTAGCGAACCGTGTTGCCCGTCTGTAACCTAACGATACCGAGAGATATTTATTGATTAGTGATCCTTTTTTTATCTCTCTCTTCTTTCTTATTTCGTGTTTCTAAGCGATAATGGTTAATAAGGAGTATTTAAAATGGGTGTGCGACCTTTCGCTTGACGACTTAAGGAGGGAACTTGAGGCTAGACAATTGTCGGTCAAAGGGATTCTCCCTACCCTCCGGAGCAGACTACTCAGATACGAGTCGGCTAGGCTAATGGGAAAAGAGCACGTGCCTACTCCCGAAATATCGGATTCTTCCGAAGATGAGCCAAACGAGGACACTATAGAGGGTGACCGAGGGAGGAAGAGAGAGACGGCCTGCAGCAGGCGACGTTGTCATAAAAAATCGATTTGCTATCGACCATCACCCTCCCGCTACAATCACCCGACGCAGTGCAATGACCTCCAAACCGAGAAGATCCTATACTGTGAGCTCTGTATAATATGCGGTGCGTAATCACTCCAGGAAAGAGAGGGCGAGAGTACGCGACGAGTCGTCCCGCGAAAAAATGGAAAAAAATACTTATACATGGAAATAGTTGTATTTCCATTTAATTAACAATACCAATAACGTTCAATGTAGATTGTGCCCGAACATTAATTTTGTTTTAAAGAAAGATTACACGCATGTCAAAAAGCACGTAAAAGATTTTCATGAAGAAATACCATTGGAGAAAAAAGAAATATGGTTGCAGATTTTTAATAAAATGGACGACTTAAATAAATTAAAATGCACATTATGCAAGACAATTGTAACAATAATATATAAGTTTGGTGATGACTCTATAGATCATTTAAAAAGATATAATATAAATCCAGTGGAAGAACAAAAGAATTACAAAGTAATACATCCTTTTTTCAAAATTTTGGACAATGGCATAATAAAATGCACCGCTTGTCCAAATAATTATGAGAATCCCATAGATTTAAAGCAACATTTACATACTTACACTATACAACTTGAGAATAAAAAAATAGAAACCACTAATGAAGAAAAAGCAGTAATGACAGAAAAAAAAGAAGAACTACCTTATCGATCGAAACTACGGTCTTACAAAAAGGAAATAAGTTCGAAAGAATCTCAAAAAAGCCTCTCTATCAATAATAATAAAATTGAAAGACCATAATCGAAAAAATGCAACAGGAAATACTTATAAAAAAGCCACAATTGCTGTGTGGAACGAGGAAAAAGAGAAACCATCTACATCAACAGCGAAATGAACCAAAAGAAAAAATAAATATATAATTGATTAAATCAATTATTTTTTATTAGATAGACAAAAAAGATAAAGATGAATTATTTAATTAAGTGTTAAATTCTAAGAAATATATATAAAATAACATGTTAATTTTTAATATTTTATTACATTTTTTAAATAAACATTAAATGCATTTTTATTAAAAATTTTGTTTTTTGCACCATTTAAAGCAACAGCAGTTGCTAATGTGACACCGATAAAAAGTGTTTTACCAGCGAATGTATGTACCTATTAACAAATCACCATCAGTATTAGATAAGCATTTTGCAATGTCACATCATTGTTAGAACATTGATACGTCTTAGATGTATTCGATAAATATTCGATTGAGGAAGATAAATTTTCTTCATCAATTTCATTGAAAAAAAAGGAAGCCATCCGCGAATGCAGTATCCAACGCTAATTCCGAGCCCAAGCCCTCGACATCCACCGCGAGCAATGCCCGACTAGCGAGGTTACAGTGTTGGAATTGCGAGGAAAAGGGGCATCGGTCGCGAGATTGTAAGCAGGCGCGAACCCTCCACTGTTATCGGTGTGGAAAGAAGCAACACACGCTACGCACCTGTCCTAACTGCTCGGATACGAGAAAGAGAGTCGGTAGATCGGGTCCTAACGGCTCCGGGGAAAAAGACCCGCGAGAATAGACGTGCACCAGCCATTCAATTTTATGTTACGTTGGAGGAGACCGAATTTCAGCCATTACAATACTTCACGATTCACCTTCGGGGAAGACCCTTAACTGCATTAGTAGATTTCGGTTCCAGTAGGACTCTCGTCGGAAGGGAAGGGATTCAGCTGATTCGATCTCTGGTAATACCCGTGTCGCGATACCGAGGCGGGAAGATTAGAATGGCTAACGGACAAATCGCGCGGATAGACGAAACCAGCGAACTGCCTCTCCAATTAGGCAATTGAGCACCAGCTGTCCGTAGGATTATTGCCGGATTTAGCAGTACCTGTATTATCGGGATGGATTTTTTATGCAAGTTCGGCATAGGTTTAGATTTGGCTAAATCAGAATGGTTCTTTTCGGAACAGCCTACCGTTCGATATCGATTCGATTCTACCGAGGGAACCGATCATACGTGCAGCGGACTACCCGAACTCAGTTACCCAAAGAAAAAAATTAGGGGACTTTTTGACAGATACCGTCCCGATACCGAGTGAAAATCCGGGAGTAACCTCGCTCACGGAACATCATATCGACGTAGGATCAAATAGGCCCGTTAAACAGCGTTGTTAGTAGTCTCTCCACGAGTACAGGAGACCATACGCGGAGAGGTGGATAAGATGTTAAAGGCGGGAATTATCGAGTCGTCGTACAGCGAATGGTCGAACCCAGTAGTGATGGTACGGAAACCCAACGGGACATATACATTTTGTTTAGACTTTCGAAAAGTTAATAATATTTCAAAAAAAGACGCGTACCCCCTACCCAATATGAACGGCATACTAGACAAACTCCGAGCGGCACACTATATTTCGACCATCGACCTCAGCCAAGCCTACTTCCAGATACCCTTGGCTAAAAAAAGCCGTGAGATTACCGCGTTCAGTGTACCCGGCAAACAACTATATCATTTCACAAGGATGCCGTACGGGCTCACCGGAGCCCCGGCCACGTTTCAGAGACTTTTAGATAGGTTAATCGGGCCGGAAATGGAACCTTTTACGTTTGTCTATTTAGACGATATTGTTATCGCGACCTCCACCTTTGAGGAGCATTTAGTCTGGTTAAAGCGTGTCTTAGATAAGATATCCTCCGCAAGCCTAACGGTTAATCCGGAGAAATGCGAGTTTTGTAAGTCTCAGGTTAAGTATCTCGGTTTCATAATTCAAAAAGAAGGACTCACGGTCAACCCCGAAAAGATACAGCCAGTCCTAGAGTTCCCGGTACCGAGAAACCTTAAGCAATTAAGACGCTTCTTAGGCATGGCGTCATGGTACCGTAGATTCATACCACAGTTAGCCGCGATTAGTGAACCATTAACACGCCTACTCAAGAAACATAAGCGATGGGAGTGGGGAGCGGAACAGTCCTACGCGTTACAATAAATTAAAGAGCACCTTACTACGGCTCCGGTTCTGGCGTGCCCTGATTTCGAAAAACTTTTTTCGCTACAGACGGACGCCAGCTCGGTGAAGTAGGAGCAGTTTTAACGCAATCTTTTGGAGAGGGGGAGAGAATGATCGCGTTTGCGAGTCGAGCCTTAGCGGACCCCGAAAAAAAATATTCTGTTACCGAGCAAGAATGTTTGGCCGTGGTGTGCTCCATAAAAAAATTTAGACCGTACTTAGAGGGGTACCGATTCACCGTTGTGACCGACCACAGCAGCCTGAAATGGCTTCACAATTTAAAGAACCCCACAGGTCGACTAGCGAGGTGGGCCCTGGAATTACTAGAATATGACTATGAGATCGTACATCGGAAAGGCGCGCTGCACCGTGTACCCGATGACCTATCGCGTAGCTATAAGAGGGAGATTACCGAGGTTACCGAGGTTACCGAAGCTACCAAAGTTATCGAGGTGATCGCGGCTGCCGAGGTTAGAAATGCTTCGAACATTAGAAACGAATGGTACGAACGACGCTACGAACAAGTCTTAAAAGAACCCGAGCGCTATACCCAATGGAAAGTTATCGATGAGCGGTTGTATTTTCTGAGAAACCCGTTGTATGCGACATAGTGGAAGATCTGGATAGGTGGAAGTTAGTACTACCGAGTGAGTTGAGAAAAGAGGCCCTACGTGAAGCACATAACGTTCCCCAGTCCGGACACCTAGGCATAGATACGACCTATCAGCGCCTAGCCGTAGCCTATTTTTGGCCACGAATGTTTCGAGACGTTGTAAAATACGTAAAATTATGCGATATGTGCCACAGGACTAAGGTTGAGCAAGCCAACCCTGCGGGCCTCATGGGTGTAACGGCCAGCGTCTCGTCTTAACGCCCGTCGCCGTCCGTCACAATTTTCTTTTTTTTCTTTAATTATTATTTTATTTTAATTATCTATCTTCTTCCACGCCACCGATCTTTAAATTATATTTTACACAAGATTCCACTATAATTACATTTGATCTCAACGCGGTAATACGAATAAATCGCATCTAAATACTGCCGACAACAATCGAAGGAACACACAACATCGCGCCTGTCAAAATTAGCAGACGACAAGGCGGCCAATGGAACGAGAAAGAATTTGGAGAGAAAGCTCTCTTCTTTATAGCGGGAAAATTCAACTAGCCTAATAAAACGATTTATGCTCTTTTCCCTTTTTCAATATTTAAACGTTAATTTAATATTATTATCACTAGACCATTCATGTCTAGCAGTCGAACTACGATATATAAACATACTTATAAAGATATTAATTTAGATATATTAATAATTACATTAAGAATTATGTAAGAAGTATTGCAAATAAGATAGTTATATGTAATACGCTTACATTCGTATATATATATATATATATATATATATATATATATATTTATATATGTACATATATATATATGTATATAAAACTTTTAACGCACACAACCAATCAAAGAATACACACATATATGTGCAGATATGAACCTAGTGTAGACACACGCGTATAACTCTTTCTGTATAAATGTGATAAAACTCGAGTATAGCATATATACATATGCATCTGCGGTGTAACTCTCTATCGACAAAATCACATGAACATAAACGTGTGAGATTCTAAACTTAAGTGAACCTAATGGATATATATATTTTAACATCTTTATTTAGACATATTATAACAGGAACAAATATCATCTTACATAATTATCAACTAACAATAGTTTAAGACCGACTCGAATATCGAATATAGCTTAAAAATACATGTAGGTGTGCGATTCACAGGCATACTGTTAAAATGAATAATTAACGAACAAACTAGACTTAAATTATTAATGCTATCAAGTTCACCTCAATATATATATGTTTACTAATATTAAAATGGTTATAACAACAAAAGAGAGTTCACACATACATGTATCTACATTAATTAGCGACCAACGATATTGATACTTTGACAAGGGTAATAACACAATAATATTTGTAGCCAATGTCATACAATTTAACGGTTTATTTCAAACGACGATAAACATACTTAATTACACAGTCTTAACGCTCTAAAGTACACGATAATAATAACATGTTTTCAATCTAAAACTCAAAACATCTTTAGAAATACAAATGTACTGCGCAAATATTCTAAGAAGTCAGCAAATATACCGAGAATGTTTATATTTTCGCGACATGTGTCTCATCGATACTGGTCCACGTATGACTATCGAAAGACTGGGGGTAGCCCAAAAATATGTATATAACCGCAAAGAAGTATCATTTATTATTAAAAATCCAATTTCAGATCGATAAACTCACTCAGAACATTCAGAACAGAATCGTTATATCGAGATCATATTGAGAAACCAAAGCACACTAGCTTCTAGATACTATTCGTATTAATTAAGATAATTAAACAGTTATATTTATACACAGCGATACTTATAAAAAATATATATATATATATATATATATAGGTGTTATAATAAAAATAATAATAGTAGTTATAACTTATTTATTCACATATCTGCGATTATCCAGCGTCCACAACATATCATCGTAAGTATTTACAGTATATCTAATTCATTCTCACAGTGAACATTTTAATTAACCATTCAACCGAAATTTAATCTTACACTAACAAGTGAAGTGATTTAACTCATCTAACAAATACGTTCGAATAATAAATTAATTATTAACACTGTACGCTAACACACGACACGACTCCGCGACACTCGAATCTGTTCGGCGTCCGTCGATACTCGCATCTTTCTACTGTCGCTCCACTCGTCGAGCACTCTCCTTATTGCATGATACTGTTAACCTGAAATTAACCACAAGCTCAAACTAATACATATATATATATATATATATATATATCTTAATTATTATTTAAGAAGATTTTACACTTATCTGATAACAATTCGGTTTTTCCATTAATATAATTTTATCTTCCATCTTTTATTCCATATTTTATTCCATCTACCGCGCGCCTCTCACAGGGCGTCGCACGGCTCCTATCATTCTGAGCGCCTCTGAAAGGGCGAGCTATCCTTGATTTTAGCTCCTTTTCTGTACCCATCTCTCGGAGAGCGTCTCAATAAGGGTGAACTTCTATCTATCCACAAGGTCACGCCTCTCTCAGGGCGATACGCACATCCATCTTAACCTGTAATTAATGAAAGACAGAATCAATTAATGCTATTCAAGAATTAATTAAACATTAGTAAATATAATCTATAGGAGAAGATATATATATATATTTTAACAATCTAACCGACGAGTTAACTAACCGATAATAGGACATTAACTAATGAAATATAACAATATGGAAATCGCTAATATTTAGTAGCAAATTGGGACGCGGAAGAAGAGCCGGCAAAGCTCATCTAATAAAACGCTTGAGCCGAGCGTTATATACCGGAGACTTTTCTCGGACTTGTCAAACCCGCCCACTATCGGAACAAGTGCAGATATTGATAGACTACCTCGCCTCTCGAAAGAGTGAAGCCGACGATTCGGAACCGGAAATAGTTTTTGAATCGCTGGCACGGAAACGACCCAAGGTCAAAAGTGTCATCATATTACCGCGGACATTCCGCATCATAATTAAGCTTCCCAGGGAACCGGAAGTCATAACCCTGGATTAAAAAGTATAAACATATTTACATAATTTGAAAAGTTAGCGTTATTTTCTTATCACAAGCAGTAACATAGTAAATAAGCTCGCGTACTCACTACTCACATTTCCCCCACTCATTTTAATCATAAAAATATACATACATTCTATCCATCCGCTTATAAAATTTTCTATTTTTATAAATAATAAAATTCAAGCGTCCTAGATAAGATTAACGCGTTCCCCTTTACTCCTGACCACGCGTGTTCTACCGCTCGGCCCCGCTAGTCAGGTGTCTCATCGCGTACTCGTAGAGGCGCGCGAACGCGTTAGAAAATACTTACCCCCAGGACGTGACAGGCGCTATCTGTTTTTAAAATTCAAGCAGCCGGACATCGGCGCTCCCATCCCCCTAAAAATTATCGCAATTCTTCCTAAACAATGAGGAAGAATCGTCGCCGTCGCTTATTGGGGAGGGGGAGATACCGCCAAAGCGGCCGAATATCGGCGCTCAGTTAGTGGTGTTTATAAAAATGTGTCCCGACACGTGTTCGTCGCAATAAGTGCGGCACCCAAGATCCCCATCCCTCAGATATAATCATAGTAAAGAATCCCGCTTAGGGGAGGCGGAAGGTACCGCAAAGGCTGCCGAGTATTGGCGCGTAATGCAACACGGTCTTTTACCGCGAAAACACGTGTCCTGACGTGTTCGTCGCGATAAGCGCTGCACCCAAGATCCTCATCCTTCAGATAAAATCATAGTAATATCTGTTTATGAGCTGCCGGACATCGGCGCGTAATACAATACGCTGTTTTGTTTATACCCGCGAAAAAACAAAACGCGATAAGCGTCTCCCACACAGCGATAAGCGCCCCCGCCCCGCGTGACGTCATCCCCCTCGCCTCGGAGATCCCCCCTTTCGCGTGGCATCAGACCCCCTCGCCCTGGAGACCCCCCCGTCCCGCGCCTCCCTCGGATCCCCATGGGTCAGAACTCTCATAGTATTCCTACTGAAGACCACTCATAATAGATACAAGTAAAGTAATCGAATTACTAATAAAATATACAAATAATATCGTATTAGATGACGGCAGAATTACATCAAAATGTAATAAAATATGGTGTACATTGTCAAAAGAAATGAATAACGTTATGACACCGAATGCTTTGTATACATTTGTTATATGTAATAAGCATAATGTTCGTGACAAATTAATGAGTTCTTTTCCTTCTGCCGATCAAGATGCAAGTGATATCATAAAAGATGAAGAAAACGACACTTCAAAAAATACTTCAAAAAAATGAATCATCTATTAATGAATCTGTAGCAACCTGTGACAAATCTTATGAGCGTATATTAGAATCACGTGAAGAAACTATTTTCACTATAAATATACCAAAAAGTGATTTCGAAGCTTTGATAATTCATAAAAAATATCAAAGAACGGATAAACATAAAAGAAGAATAATACGGCATCATACAGTTTTGCAACCAGGTATGGTGCAACACGTATTTTGTCAAAAAATTTGGGAAGCCACTAAACTTTCTTGTGGCTTTAATTTTAAAAACCACAAATTGACCAGTGATGGACAATCAGGTTATGCAAACGGTACATGTAAATGTGGTTCTACCATCAAATGTAAAATTAATAATTCGGATAAGGAGGAATTAAGCACAATAATAAAATGCAGATTCACCGAAGGAAATGGACGCTGCGGTAAACGTTATCTTCGTACACCAATACGAAACGCTGTTGTGGAAAATATGCGCGGAAAATCTGCAATGGCATACAGAGCAGAAATGGCAGAACAATATATGGATCACAATGATGTTATAGAGCCCCGGCACTTATATAGTTCTGAAGTGTTACGTACGGCAAAACATGAGATGATACAAAAAAATTATATTGATGAAGATCCTGTAAGAGCTTTATATATAATGCAATTTGATAAATTAAGAGAAATTATACATAATATCGGATTACATCCATTTTTCGTACATTATTGGGGAAATTACCAATTAGATGTTTACCGAACATACGCTGATTCAGAACCAACATGTGTATTTTTCGATGCAACGGGAAGCATAATTAAAAAAATTCGAAAACCGGACAATTCAAATTCCAAGCATATATTCTTATATAATTTCGTTATAAATTCTGACCAAAATGGCCTTTTTCCTGTGACACAAATGCTGACAAAAACTCGTACGATAAATTCCATTCAATTTTGGTTGATTGAATGGATACGAACAGGTGCACCTCGTCCTCGAGAAGTCGTTTGTCATTTCTCCATAGCTCTTTTAACAGCAGCTGTCCGTAGTTTTACCGAATATCTGACGCTTGAACAATATGCCGATGCCTGCAGGAATGTAAATGTACCGGACTGTTATATTCGCATCGACGTAGCACATTTTATAAAAATTTACGCAAATTTCTTGAAAGATGTACGACTTCGTATCAAGCATTTTTATATGTCTTTATTAGGGCAGTTAATTTTATGTCGAGACGAGGAGAAAGCAAAAATTATTTTGACATTGATCTTAGTGATTGCGTATTGCGAAACGGAAGGAATAACACAAGATGGTACATTAACAATTTGTGAAGAGTATAAAATAAAAGTAAAGTCTCTCATGTTCTCAATGACATTGGAAGAAGAAAATTTATTGGAAAAAACAAAGGATAACATTTATGATGAAGAACATGAAAATACTAATCAGGTAAATAAATGGACAGAATGGGCTAAAGCGATTAAAAATGATGTTGAAGAAAAGATAAATATCATAGAAGGAGATCGTGAAAATGCGCATTATTTACCACAATTCGCGAATAAAATATTGATACAATAAGTTTTTGCCTTTATGGTCATGTATCTGCCGCGACAAATTTGGATATGGACGAATTCCAGCAAGCAGCGCATCAGTAGAAGGAGATTTTAATATAGTAAAAAATATACTTCTTAAAAATGAAGAAACACCTATGCGAGTCGACGAATTTGTGTTGAAGCATAACTTTTTAAGTGGTCGTATCAAACTTGCTAAAGTTCAGTCAAATCTATTGGATACAACGGAAGAATCACACACGGAATCAAGCGAAACTGAAACTGAACCTAATATTAAAATGAAAACTGCATCAAGCATCACGAATACATGTCCAGTAACGGAAGAATCACACACGGAAATAAGCGAAACTGAAACTGAACCTAATATTAAAATGAAAACTGCATCAAGCATCACAAATACATGTCCAGTATGTGCAAATGGAGGCGAACCCACTGGTGCACACAAATGTTATATTTGTAATAAAGCTGTGCATGCGATAGATGGATGTTCCGCGCCTGTAAGTGAAGAAGGATATGGGCAAGAACGAATATGCCAAAACTGTGGTAATAATAATATCGCAAATGATGTACTACCAACAGAGTAATCGAAAATTGGCGTGCATTGGCTACAAAGAAAAAAAGAATAAATAAATATCTGCAGGCAAACGATGTCGAGTATTAATTTTTATATAATGATAAAATTACAAAAATGCCAATAATAAAAAACGGAGGCAACATTTCAATTAAAGCAGCAAAATTAGGACATAACAAAATTTCTTTGACCAATACTTGCGCCTTCGATAGTATATTACAATTATTTATTGCAGCATACTTTGACAAAAAAGAAATTAAAAATTTTATATCGTCGCAAGAATCAAATATGTTTTTCAAATTAGTGTCAGACGCAACAACGCATGGAATTAGACAACAATCATACAAACTGAGAGCACAAATTTTAAAGGAAATTTTCGCAAATAAGATTTTATCAAATACTTGCATTTTGATAGACTGTACAGTAAATGTTGGATCTTTATGCAATAAATTTTTTGCAAAGTGCCCCTTCTTTAAAGAAATATCATGTTCCAATGGCTGTTTAGAAAGAGAAAAAGTTTTTCCACTTTTACATGCAGACATTAATTTCTTAATACAACAAGACTATGAGAAGCAATAGAAAATAGTATAATAATACAAGGATCACAACATTGCTGCCAAAAGAATTGCAGTGGTTTAGAAACAACAACGTTCTCACATATAAGTAAATATCATTTATATATATAACAACATTATATGTATACATGATACTAGCTAATGATGAATGTTGATTTATTTATGTTTTAGAAATTAAAATTTCTAATATATTAATTGCTAAAACAAAGATAAATCAACAATCATTATCATATAAATACACGCACATAATATTTTGTGTGTAGACATATTTCCTGTTTATTAATAAATTCTGTTTCTCTAGGTCCTTACATTATGCTGGAAGTTTATGTAGATGAAGGAACATCAAAAATCAAATTACAAGACATACCAAAGAAAATAAAATTCTCATTTTTAGAAAAAGATTATTCTCTTGTTGGCTTTATAAACTACACAACACCTGGAAAGCAAACAAGACAATCAACAGATATTGGACATTATACAGCCATTTGTTATAGAAATAACAAATGGATAAATTATAACGATTGCAGACAGAAAGAAGAAGTGCTAAATGCGAATTATATTATTTATCCTCAAATTTTTTTATATGCGATATAATAATTTTTATAGGTTTGTACAGAAACAATTCTTACATATGAGTAAATATTATATACTTGATATAGTTAATAATAAATGTTGATTTATCTATTAAGAATTCTTAAAGGCTCTTGATATCAAACGATAAATATAATACTAAACTGACAAATAAGAGCCGAACGCGGTTGTCGGTGCGTTGATTTCAACGAAAATTAAGTTTTCGTTGGAATCAAATAATTGTGCACGGGGCACGAATATTGCTTGGTACACTGCCAATACTTTTTTCAGAATAATCTCAATTCGAGATTTTAATTCCGAGATCCCCTCTGACCCCCCTAAAAAAATAAAGGCGAGAAAAATATAGATCCGAAAGTCGCTGAATCGTGAATCGAACCCGAAAGCGAAAGGTTTTGGGTTCGATTCACGATTCAGCGACTTTCGGATCTATATTTTTCTCGCCTTTATTTCTTTAGGGGGGTCAGAGGGGATCTCGGAATTAAAATCTCGAATTGAGATTATTCTGAAAAAAGTATTGGCAGTGTACCAAGCAATATTCGTGCTCCATGCACAATTATTTAATTCCAACGAAAACTTAATTTTCGTTGGAATCAACGCACCAACAACCGCGTTCGGCTTTTATTTGCCAGTTTAGTATTATATTGATTTATCTATGTTTCAGAAATTAAAATATTAGAAATTTTATTATTTAGTGATACATGTGTGTGTGTGTGTGTGTGTGTGTGTGTGTGTGTGTGTGTGTGTGTGTGTGTGTGTGTGTGTGTGTGTGCGCGCGCGCGCGCGCGCGCGCAGCATATTTCCTGTTTATTATAAAATTTTATATTTTCATAAATTAAGAAATATTTTTATCGGCTCTCGGTATTTAATAAATAACTAAATGTGGTTCTTAAATTCGGCCAATAGAGCCAAGCACGAAAATTAAATCTAATTTCTCGGAACTGTATCTCTTGGTTTGAGATTACTAAGTTCGATCAATTAATAAATCCTCGAACTTTACAACGGGAAAATAGGCGAGAAAAATATTGGTCCGAAAAGTCGCTGAAGCGGGAATTGAACCCGCGGCTTTCGCTTGCCGGGCGACTGCTCTTACCACTAAGCTATTCAGACCCTTTCGATCCTATATTTTTCATTTGCCTTATAGTGGATGTTAGTAAATAGCGCCATGAATTAGGCCCAGACGCGAATTTATAAATTAAGAAATATTTTTATCGGCTCTCGGTATTTAATAAATAACTAAATGTGGTTCTTAAATTCGGCCAATAAAGCCAAGCACCAAAATTAAATCTAATTTCTCGGAACTGTATCTCTTGGTTTGAGATTACTAAGATCAATTAATAAATCCTCGAACTTTACAACGGGAAAATAGGCGAGAAAAATATTGGTCCGATTTATATTTTTAGGTTCTTACGTTATGCCAGAAGTTTATATGAAGGATTAAAAGTATCAAATTACAAAGCATACCAAAGAAAATCCGATCTTTACAGGACACTCTGTATATATTTGTATTTTTATACATACCTTTTTTAGTTTACTATTATCTCAAATTTTTTATAAAACAATTTTTTTTATTTTAATTAAAATTTAATTAAAAATAGGCCGTGAATATGTAACATCCATTATAATAAATGAACTAAAACTAATTACAATTGAAGAAACTGTTAAACATAAATGTTAACCTAGAATATACACAATTATTATTTAAGCAATAAATAACGTTTAATCGTAAAATAAAATACACAAAAGTTATATATGTAAAAAATATGTATACACATACATACATATAAATCCATAGCTATATCTCATAGCTATATACCTATAGCATTTCTACAGCTATATAATATTCGTTTCTACATACGAAATTTATTATTATTATTATTTATATACATGTAGTAAACCTTTACGTATGTCTATGTTCTATTTAAAGATCAATTTTGTCGTTTAGTCGACTAGTAATAATTTTTCACAAAGATTGAGCACCAAAATCTAATTTTTTATATTCTGTAAGCACCAAAATCACGGAATATTTCAAGGCTAGAACCGATTTTTTATCTCGATATTCTTGTTAGTTTAGCCATTTGATAGATTAAAAACGAATGTTTTGCGACAAGGACTGAACATTAAAATTTTAATTTTTGTATTTTATAAGCACCAAAATCAGGGAATATTTCAAAGTCAGAACCAATTTTTTATTTCAATCTTTTAGTACTTTATTCTTGTTGGTTTTACTATTCGATAGATTAACGATGGATTTTACGCGTTAAAGATAAATTTAATTTTGTACATCTTATGAGCACCAAAGTTAGAGAATATATCAAACGGATTTTATATTCTCATTTTTAAGGATACTATATTTTTGTGCGTTTTCTGTTCTTGTTAGCTGATATCTTCTAAATCATAATAAATGACTAATTTTTGTTAATTGTTCTTGAAAGCACTTAAAAAGCACTTAATTTTGATATACTTACTTTTAAATTTTATGCATGTATTTAATAGTGGGGGTGCTAGCTTTCATAAAGCTAGCACCCCCACTTTAAATCGCGATTTCCTGCTAAATGGTTCGAGCACTAAAATCAGGATTAGAGCACCAAATTAGCACCTAAATAGGACTTAATTTTGACATATGTTTTATTTTAATTTTTTAAAGTGGGGGTGCCAGCTTAACAAGGGTAAAGAGTGTGTACCTTAAAATGGGATAAAATACTTTTAAATTTTATGTATGTATTTAATAGTGGGGGTGCTTTATGAAAGCTAGCACCCCCACTTTAAATCGCGATTTCCTGCTAAATGGTTCGAGCACTAAAATCATAATTAGAGCACCAAATTAGCACTTAATTTTGACATATTTGTGATTTCTGTTCTTCGATTTCTGTTCCTGTTAGCTGATATATCTTCGAAATTATAATGAATAACTAATTTTTGTTAATTGCTCTTGAAAGCACTTAAAAAGCACTTAATTTTGATATATTTACTTTTAAATTTTATGCATGTATTTAATAGTGGGGGTGCTAGCTTTAAATCGCGATTTTCTGCTAAATGGTTCGAGCACTAAAATCAGGATTAGAGCACCAAATTAGCACCTAAATAGGACTTAATTTTGACATATGTTTTATTTTAATTTTTTAAAGTGGGGGTGCCAGCTTAACAAGGGTAAAGAGTGTGTACCTTAAAATGGGACAAAATGGCCATAAAACTTTATGAAGAATATTCGCGAAAACTAGATACAATAGAAGGCCTTGTTGATCTTGGACATCTGGGAAGAAAATCGGAAAGATCTAAATGCGTATTTGTCTTTTGCCTAGACAGTTTAAATGCGTGTCACCCATGGCGACAGCCTTTACCATATTTCCTCCCGGGAAAATGCATAAAAGCAGAAGAAATAATAATATTATTGAAAGAATGTTTAGACAGATTGAGTGCAACGGATGCTAATGTGCTAACATGTGATCAAGGCACATGCAATTAAAGTGCTTATACTCAACTCGGGATTGATGCACAGAGGCAATTTTTTATACACAATGGAAAAAAATTATAACGCATCTTTTGATTTTCTTCATTTGGTAAAAAGATTGGCAAGTTTCCTTAGAACGCACGGAAACATTTATTACGATGGAAAAGCAATCGCATCGTATTCAGATTTTGAGATGATATGGTGTATTGACAATGCCACAACAGAAGGCTCAAATATATTATCCCATATAACTGAAGCACATATTCGTCCAAATAATTTTGAAGCGATGAATGTTAAAAGACTTCCAGTTATTTAGTCACATCTTTTCAGCTGCAATAAAAACAGCTGGCAATGAAAAAGAGTTAAATACGAGTACGTGGGAAGCAACAGCTGACTTTGCAGAGCGTTTAAATAATATTATTGATGCTTGTAACGCTTATAGCCTTAATATTACATTTGGCGGAAAACGACCATTATCCTCCAAAAATCCAGATATTGAAAATCTGTTAACAGATTCTATTAAATGGTGCTCAAGATGGTCAAAATCAGCGGAAAATATAGTTCAAATTCCTTGTTTCAAAGGTATTAACTATACGACCTCTTCTTGCAACTTATAAAATACTTGCAAGTCAATACGAAGGATTTGAACTTGCGACAGGATTGTGTAATCAGGATTCTGTCGAACATTTGTTTTCTAAATTGAGACAACGCGATTTTTAATCCAACAGCAAGAATGATCCGATTATCTATCAGGCATATACTTTCCACTTTCCACAAGATATATTCAGACCAGCGACAAGGGCAATGTTCAGTGTACAGAAAGTGAAACTCTTATTAATCGACCAAGTCGACTTGCTAAGACAATAGAAAATGTCATAAATACGAGCAATGCGACTGTAGAATATGATGATAAACATAAAAGTGAATTGCTTGACGAAGATGCTGAAATTCTTCTCGAAGAATATAATATCGAAGAAATTGATAATATAAATCCAATTGATAGCAGTTATAACAAAAATGCCATCGCATTTTTTGCCGGATTTGTGGCGCGGCGAAGTATTACTAAAAGTAATGTGATGATTGTCGCATTGTGATGATGAAAACATCAATGGATGAATCTACAGCAAATGAAAAATATATAGAATTCCGTGAATATCCAAATACAGATAAAGATGCCCCAACAGTAACAAAATTAGTACGACCAACAACTCTATACACAAATATTACTAAAACGCAATTAATGGCGTTTAATCGTACATGGCAATACCACTGGGCATCTACACAGATGCTTGATAAAATAGTGACAGAATGTGTACATGCAACGAATAAAATACGAGTGGCCTTCACTTGGACACCGTTCAATTGGACACGTTGCAATTGGACACAATATATTGCACACGGTTCAATTGGACACAGTGCGTTTGGACACAATAACTTTTGGACACTGTAGCTTTTGGACACCGTTCGATTGGACACAGAAAAATGCATTCTGTTCAATTGGACACCGTTCGTTTGGACACAGAAAAATGCACACTGTTCGATTGGACACCGTTCAATTACACATTGTTCGATTGGACACCAAAAATACACACTGTTCGATTGGACACCGTTCGATTGGACACCAAAAATGCACACTGTTTGATTGGACACCAAAAATGCACACTGTTCGATTGTAAACCGTTTATTTGTACACGAAAAGATGTGCTTTATTTATTAGTACGCTTAAAATATGCGCATTATTTGTTTCGATGTGTAACAGATGGAAAGAAATAAAAAATAATTTTGGAAAAATATAATTGTTTTTTTATTACATTTTATATTGTTAAATAGTATATGCTAAGCGTAAATCGTAAAGAGATGACATATAAAGATTTCTGTCAAAATGAAATATATCAAAACTTATACATCTGTCTTAATAAAGAAGATAAGTGTTGTTCATTAATTTTACTTTGATTTAATATGTTACTGTAAACAATTTGGATATCATATTATAGATAAAGGATGGTATAATTTTTATAAGAATAGGATTAAAAATTATCGAGACATACAAAATGGAACGAGTTTTATTCATTCAATAAAGAAATGAAAGAAGTGTTTCTTGACAGAACTTTTAATTTGCAACTGCGTTATACATACCAATACGGTGTTTAAAATTTACATTTTATATATATTTAATTAAATGTTTATACGATACATCAATGTTTTACATATCAACACTTTATAAAAGTATAAAATAAAATCACACAACGTTTTGTATTATACTTAATGTTATAATATACTACAAGAAAACAAAGTTGCATCATCTTTGACACAGCATGCATTTGTACAAATAAAATAGTAAATGTTATATTAACTTATTGTTAGAGTAACTAAGATTTTTATAATCATGTCTTTGGAAAGAAACAAAAAGGTATTCTAAGATAAATAGATAAAAGTCGAACATATAACGTTATCGATTTGCTTACAGTCAAATATTAGAACGTTCGGATAAAATCAACAATACGCATTATTCTACGACGCAATGACGTTCAGGTACGACGATACATTTGAGTGGTATTAGGTTATATATATTTGTGTTCGGTCAATAACAAAGCACCTAAATTAAATGTTTGTACGATACATCAATATTTTACAATGTTTTACATATCAACAGTTTATAAAAGTATAAAATAAAATCACATAACGTTTGGTATTATACTTATTGCCATATTACAAGAAAGCAAAGTTGAAACATCTTTGGCATAGCATGTATTTGTACTAGTATAATATTATATAAATGCTATATTGACTTACAAGTAACACTACCCAACTGATACTCACCGATTTGAATGAAACTTACTTATTAAACACCGAAATATATTAAATACGTGTTTTTTTGTTTCAGCTAAACACGCTTTTTAGGGGTAGAAAGCACCCCTCAACCCCTGGAAGTGGAAACAGTTATGGCTAATTATTTCTGAAACGATACATTTTCTGAAAAAAGTGCTTAGGACCAAAGTTGTAGAGTTCAAAGTGATGCACTTGATGGCGACCTTGAAGTCGACCTTGAGGTCGATTTTCAAGGTCAATTAAATTTGTAAATAATTAGCCGTTGCCGGACTTTGACCACATCCTGTATCTATAATCAGTAATTTTATGCGTTGACTCTAAATCTGTCTTCAGAATTGATTTGTTGCGTTATTTTCCTAAAAAAAGAAAAAAACCTGACGTAATGGAAAAATAGGCGCAAATTTATAGAAAAAATAAGGAGAAAAAAGTTTTGTAAGTAACTTCAGAATAGAAGTAAAGATAAGAAAACATAAAATGTCTCACTCTAATTACAAGTTAAACATTACCTTCATGCTATATTAGAAATTTTCAAATTTTTTTAAATGTTTATTGCTACTCTGGAGTTATCCACAATATCTTTTACTCTTTATTTTGTATTAGGATTTTATTCGGACATATGATCAATTATTATTTTCCCGACTGTCGTTGAGCAAGCATTTTCCAAAATTACTTCTTGATCACTTATTTGCTATGAGCTATCTTGCTCGTGAATTTCGTTCGAATATACCTTCAATTATCATTTTCACATCTGTACTTGGGCGAGTGTTCATTGTTTATAGTTTTACGTCAATTGTTCTTACGACTGCTGTTTCTCGTGAATGTTTTCAAAATTCTTTCGGAAAGTATTTACTGCAAGTACTTTTCCATCATTTGTTCCCACGACTATTTTTTGTGTTAATTTAATTTAGGCTTACAATCATAAACTCTG
Source organism: Prenolepis imparis (assembly GCF_030444845.1). NCBI lineage: Eukaryota > Metazoa > Arthropoda > Insecta > Hymenoptera > Formicidae > Prenolepis > Prenolepis imparis. The sequence continues at coordinate 63,391 of NW_028141209.1, read as the reverse complement.
CTTTCTATGAATTTACTTTGAATCTCTGTTATAATATTATTAAAGCATTGTTAATCTGTAAAATTTCATAATGTCATTAAATCCAAAAAATATTTTAAAGTTATTATGCCTCACTTTCGAGGATCCAGTGTACAATATAGAATCTAGAATAACAGATGAAGAAAGATCATTCGCTTCTCAACTTGCAGATTTGATAAAAGACGCTATCAATTTTGATATATTTAAAGAGACTTATGATACTTTGAACTGTACTGATGCTAGTGTGATTTCTGATGCTGTTTTTTAGATGAAGACAATCCAGAAGATGTTTCGGAAGTTATGCAAGACGACACAAAATTCAGAGAAATTGTAGACATTGATTATAAGAAGAGAGTAGTTGAATTTTGGCGATCTGGACAAAAGAAAAGAAGGAATATAGAATCAGTTAAAAACCGATTTAAGAAAGTTATAAATGTAACACAATTGTACCGATGGGAAGCACAAGTTGCTGAGGGTGGGTCAAGGACTGATAAATTGTTATATATCTCTCAATACGTTCTAGAACAATTTAACAGTGCATCTGATCGAAATCTACCCATTCACGATTTAGATCTAAAGAGATGGGCCTTGAAAGCAAGAGAGGTAGTTCATTTGCCTTCTCAATTATTTACGGCTTCATCAAAATGGATACACAACTTTAAAATACAACGTGGTATTGTTTCAAGAAAAATAAATAAATTCGTGACACAAGCGCATATTTTAAATAAAGCAGAACTATTGGAACAATCTTCCAATTATGTGAGTCAAGTTAAACTAGAGATAGGCTTGCTAGGAACAGCAAACGTTTACAATTCAGATCTGTTATAGCCCGAACTATAACCAGTAGTTATTAGAAATTAGAATTTACTGAATATCTTTATAGAATACTGTAAAACATTTTTGCTTATAAAAGAGCGCTCTCGACAAACGCTCGTCGCGTGAAAACGCTAACGCAGCGAGACACGCGCGAAGCACCGGAAACCGCGAGATGCAAGCGAAGACCAGGGACTTCGACCTGCTTCGCTTGCAATTAGATCAAAAACGCGTGAGTATTGTTAACCAATCAGAGACCTGTTTCCAAGGGCCTCTCCCGAAAGAAATCCAAGAAACAAAGAGGATATAGGACGGAGAGCCCGCCCGCGAAGGCAGTCTCGAATACAATTCCTAAACATCAAGACGTGGTCGCTAATAAGAAACCAGAACATCGGAACGAGACTCACTAACAACGACCTGAATTATTGAGAGGAATACGAATATACGCTCATCGAATGTTACGCGAATATATATTTAAAGAAAGGACGAGAAATAAAGCGAAACCATATTCAATCCGAAATAAAAGTGTATTTTAAGAGAAAGAAAAGAGTACAACACTCCTAACTTCCTACGAAGTCCTGCACGACCCGAGGATCCTCATCCTTAATTCGGCGCAACCCCAGTGCCTTGTTCGAGGCACACAACAAAATTGGTGGCAGCGGTGGGATTGCGCCGACGGACCGCCAGGACCAGCAGGAACCTGAAGACCTGAAAACAATACAAAAGTATTAGAAAAATCAGGCACGTCGAAATAATCGACGGACAACACAGAAAGCAGCATACAATAAATTAAGACCCGCAATACACACATACACAACGTGTGGAAGCAGGCACGTCAGTTAGAAAAACAGCTGACGGAAATAAGCAGAAGTCAGTGAAAGTGAAGGACGGACAACGCAAGCAGTACGAAGAGCGATAAGCAAGCAGCTGAGAATCGAGTAGGATCGCCAACGTCCCAAGGACAACGCCGACCTGCGACAATCTCACGGACAACGCATCATCACCGAGCGACGACCTGCCGTATCAATCACGAGCACCGAGCCGCCAGCCGTTATCAGCCCACGAGCGATCGAGTTGCAGCAGCAGCAGCCAAGCCGTACCGAGCGATAAAGAGCGTAACGATGCGAACCGTAATACTGTAAGTCCGATCCTTATAATATTTCTGCGTGAATGTCGGAAGGGAACAAGACATCCCCGAAACCGATAGCGAACAAATCTTGGCTACATAGCGACTCAGCCAAACGAGCGATTCAAGCGTTACCCTTAACAGTAGAAAGACTCGAGCGAGTTCGTAGAAAATTAGAAAACGAATATTCAAGCGAAAGCGAAAACGAATTACCCGCGAACGTCATTGTTAAGCGCGAGTTCCCCTTCGATAGCTTTGACGAAAGTATACTAAAGACGCGAACAGACGGTAATAACGAAAATATAAAAGAAATTAAAATACGCGCAAGCAAAACCCCTAGCAACGCGTCACAGAAAAGCGGATGGTCAACTACGTACGATAGTAGCGATTTTGACTCTAACGAAGATAACATGTCGGTGATGCACACTCCACCAAATGGTGCAGCGGACGTATCCGTGGGTGCTGTGGACCGCGAAATTGGTCGCCTACGCGAAACTATAGAGCGCGGAAACGTACATCGCGTAGAAGTCGACGTACACAGGACACCCGCCGAACATAGGACACCCGTCGAAAACAACGCGAACGAGGAAAATCCTTTGATGCGCGACGTATTACAAGGCCTACGAGATTTACAAATCGAAATGCGAACAGAAATAAATAAAATGTACGATTGGAGGTCACGCGGAGAGAGATCAGACGAGAGTCGTCAAAGCTCCCGCGAACGCGCACGCAAACGGGATGCAAATAGGCACCGCGATAATCGACATCTCCGTGAACACACCCGTAATCAAGATGCGGAAGAGAGATGCGACAGTCGGCAAGATTTACGCGAACTCACTCCCGAGCGAGACAGAAATAATCAACGTGATCACCGCGACTACCCTCGAAATCGAGACGCAGGAGATCGACGGAATCTACGCGAACACACACGCGAACAGGGAGCGGATAGGCGCTTAGACAATAGGCAGATTAGATCCCGCGAACGCGCTTATGATCGAGATTCGGACGAAGAGCACGAGCCTCGTATGGCTTACGGACGAACCGAGCGTGACATCCGAAATCGGCGGAATGCCTCACAACGGTACATGTCACTAAAGGAGGCGCGAATAATGATACCGGAGTTCGACGGCACAACGCGAACCCGATTACAAGAATTTCTAAACTCCTGTACGTACGCAATTAAAAATATTCACCCTGATGACGAGGAAGCGTTAATTCAAGGAATATTATTTACTAAATTACGGGGAAAAGCCATGCAAGATTTCGAGACACGAGACATTCAAACGTTCGAATAATTGAAAGACCAACTAGAAAATTCTTATCAAAGTAAGCGGAGTACAGCGCATTTACAAATCGAGTTCAATTCGCTCAAGCAAAACTTTAACGAACCGGCACAGAGTTTCGGACAACGCGTCGACAAACTTGCCAGGAAATTATATAGCTCAATGATTGAGGGAGAAAAGCGTTCGAGCACCTATAAGCGTGCTATTTTAGAAACCATACAAAGCCAAGCATTATTAAATTTCCAATCCGGGTTACGTAACGAATTGAAAATACTCGTGCGATCACAACGATACACAACACTCCAAGAAGCGATAACGGGCGCAACCGCAGAAGAAAAGTTAATAGGATCTAACGCATCGCGAATGACAAATGCATCACAAAGCAAAACTGGGCAACAACCGCGACAAGGTCAACATAAAACCACGCAATGTTATAAATGCGGAAAATCGGGACATTACGGACGCGATTGCCGCAGCAGTAAATACGCGCTCCCAAAACCGGACAAGCCCCCTCGCGCAAATACCGTAGAGAAATTCTGCAATTATTGCAAAAAACGCGGACATAATCGCGACGAGTGTTGGACTCTAAATGGAAGGCCGAAAACAAATACACCGGACCACGATAAGGGAACCGATAATAAAAAATCGCGAAGCATAAATAAAATTGAAAACCGTAAGAAACCACAATCGCGAAAAAGAGATACCGAATCCGAGTATAGCAGTGACGAAGAAGAACGGCAAGAAGAAAATAATAAAAAGACACGCGCGATAGAATATCAGGTGACTCACGTGCGACAGACGCCTCGTGGAGCAGCGAGCCTGAATTTAATAACTCTACCTATACGCGAAGTAAAGAACGGCAAGATTAACATGCTCTACGATTCTGGAGCTACTGTCTCTTTAATAAAAGTTAAACACCTGAAAGGTGAAACCGAGATATACAACGACAAAATTACTTTGATCGGCATAACCGGGCATAAAGCGCGAACAATAGGAAAATTCTACGCGACTATCGATCTAGGCAGCCGAAAAATCAAACACGCGATTTATGTCGTAAAGGACGACTTCCCAATGGAATACGAAGGGATCATAGGAATCGATTTTCTACAAAAGCAACAAGTCACGTGCGATTACAAAAAACAGGAGATTCAAATAGGAAACGCCGTATTAAAATTACGACCGTACAATAAAATTCAATTAAAACCGCGTAGCGAAACGATAATACAAGCGGCAACGAATCGTAATAAGATAGGCGTGATAAAGGCCGAAGAAACAGCACCGGGAATATATATCGGACGATGCCTGGTAGAACCAAAAAATTTTGTGTGCCCCGTCAGTATAATTAATACGACCGACGAGACCGTAGAGATTAGTACGCCGCTCGTAACCGTAGAAGACATATGTGAAGATAACGCACACAAAGTATACACGATACACACGGGCGACACTCATAACTCGTCAACGCGCGACGAACGAATCTGACAATTATTACGCACGGATCATCTAAACGTCGAAGAAAAACGCTCAGTACAACGGATATGCGAAGAATATAGCGATATATTTCATTTAAATGAAGAACCACTGACATGCACCGCGACGATAAAGCACGAGATAAACACGCGCGCCGACACCTCGCCCGTCAACGTAAGACCATACCGCCTTCCCGAGAAGCATAAAGCAGAAGTAAATAAGCAAGTGCAAGGAATGCTAAAAGACCAAATTATTAGAACAAGCATGAGTCAATGGAATGCTCCATTATTAGTAGTGCCGAAAAAAGCCGATGCGTCAGGAAAACAAAGACTCAGGGTAGTAGTAGACTTCCGGAAAGTTAACGATTTAACTATAGGCGACTCATTTCCTCTGCCTAATATTACCGATATATTGGACCAGTTAGGGAACGCCAAATATTTTACGACGCTTGATCTAGCATCAGGATATCACCAGATACCGATGGCTGAGCGCGATAAAAACAAAACCGCCTTTTCAACCCCCTATGGACACTACGAGTTCAACCGAATGCCGTTTGGATTAAAAAACGCGCCTGCGACCTTCCAACGATTAATGAATTCGGTACTAACAGGGATACAAGGGCTCAGATGTCTCGTTTATCTCGACGACATCGTAATATACGGATCCAGTTTGGAGGATCATAACAAAAGACTCGTGGAAGTACTACAGAGATTACGAAAACATAATTTAAAATTGCAACCGGAAAAGTGCGAATTTTTACGTAAAGAAGTAATATACTTAGGGCATATTATTTCCGAGAACGGCATATTACCCGATCCGTCGAAACTAGACGCGGTAAAAAATTTTCCGACGCCACAAAAAATAAAAGACATACAATCGTTTATCGGACTAGCGGGCTACTATCGCAAATTCATTGAAGATTTCTCGCGAATCGCGAAACCGTTAACAAAACTAACAAAAAAGACGGAAGTTTTTGTATGGGGAAACGAACAACAAATCGCGTTCGACACCCTAAAAGAAAAATTAATGACCGCGCCAGTGTTAAAATATCCGGACTTCATCGAAGAATTCAACGTGACCACCGATGCCTCCGACTACGCAATCGGAGCCGTGCTGTCACAGGGACCGGTAGGCAATGACCGACCTATCGCTTACGCCAGCCGAGTGTTATCTCGGGCAGAGCAAAATTATAATACGACCGAAAAAGAATTGTTAGCAATCGTATGGGCAGTTAAACATTTTCGACCATATGTCTATGGAACAAAATTTAAAATAATAACCGACCATAAACCTCTAATTTGGCTATTTAACGTCACGGACCCCGGATCAAGACTCATCCGCTGGAGATTAAAATTAGAAGAATACGATTACGAGATAATTCACAAGGCCGGACGAGCAAACGCGAACGCCGACGCGCTAAGTCGACACGTAACTCGAGATACAAGCGAGAGAAGAAAGAGAGAAATCTTCAAAGTAGAAGAAGAGGAAGAAGAGAGAGAAGAAAAACTCGCCGATAACGCAAGAGTATATACCGAAGAGGAGAAACAACAAATACTCTACGAATATCATGATGCACCCACAGGAGGACATCAGGGAATCGAACGCACAATAAAAAGAATTCGATTAAAACATAACTGGCCAGGATTAACAAGAGACGTCGAAAAATATATCTCGAAATGCGAATCCTGCCAGAAAAATAAATTATCGCGACGAGTAAAAGCACCCCTCATTATTACGGACACGCCGAGTAAACCATTCGAAAAATGCGCGTTAGATATAGTCGGACCGTTAACAATTACTAATAACGGAAATAAATATTTACTAACTTTCCAAGATAATTTAACAAAATTTAGCAAAGCGATACCGATCGCAAACCAAGAAGCTAACACGGTCGCGAAAGAATTCGCCACGAAAATAATTTTCGAATACGGAATTCCCGAAAAAATTCTAACCGACCAAGGAACAAATTTTGTAAGTGAAATATTTAAGAATACGTGCAAATTACTTAAAATCGATAAAATTCAGACAACAGCTTATCACCCCGAAAGCAACGGAGCATTAGAGCGTTCACACCGTACGTTAGCCGAATATTTAAGACACTATATAAATGCCGACCAAACAGACTGGGACGAGTGGATTCCCTACGCAATGTTTACGTATAACACGACCCCACACACGGCTACGGGGCATACACCTTTCGAATTAGTATACGGGCATCAAGCGGACCTACCGACAGCTCTAGCGAGACCGCCCAAACTAACGTATAGTTACGACGACTACTCGCAAGAATTAAAAGAAAGAATACGGGCGTCAAATCAACTCGCGAAAGAGAATATTAAAGAAGACAAAATAAAAGCCAAAAGGTACTACGATAAATCCGCGAAAGAAACAAAATTTAAGATAGGCGACAAAGTACTAGTATACGACGAGACGCTCCGACGGGGACGATCGAAAAAATTAGATGCACTATGGGCAGGACCTTACGTAATAACCGAAAAGAATTCCGACGTAAACTACACAATTAAAAAAGGAAGAAAAGCAGTGCGCATGCATACGAATAGACTAAAGCTATTTATAGAAAACTAATACTTACTGTTATATACTTACTGTGATCCGACAACAATATATACTATTTTGCGTTTCCCTTTAATTGCGCAACCGACCTATGATATTGTAAAAGTAATAAAATTCCCCACACCATCCTATAATAATGTATACAATTATATCAAAATAGATAATCAAATAATTGTTATAAATAAAGAAAAATTAACATATGCGACAATGACGGAAAGCGAATTGCGAAATTGTAATAAAATTAATACACAATATGTAACGCAATTCACCTATACACCGCGTAGATTTAGACGCACCATGCGAAATTCAAATGTATACGCAGCGACAACATTATCAGAGCAAATGTAATGTAAGACACTACGTCTCAACCCACATGTTATGGATAGCATTACACCAAGAGCACACCTGGTTATACTCGACGGACGCCGAACAAACGATAACCATACAATGTGACGGTCAGCTCGAAAATAAAATAATAAGAAACGATTATAAAACTACATTGTAAACGGGAATTATAACTGTACGTAGCATTAGAAATAATCTTAACAAAAATAAGATAAGAAAGCGAAAAACTTCGTACCTCCGTTTTTCTTTTTTTTACGGGGGAGGAATGTTATAGCCCGAACTATAACCAGTAGTTATTAGAAATTAGAATTTACTGAATATCTTTATAGAATACTGTAAAACATTTTTGCTTATAAAAGAGCGCTCTCGACAAACGCTCGTCGCGTGAAAACGCTAACGCAGCGAGACACGCGCGAAGCACCGGAAACCGCGAGATGCAAGCGAAGACCAGGGACTTCGACCTGCTTCGCTTGCAATTAGATCAAAAACGCGTGAGTATTGTTAACCAATCAGAGACCTGTTTCCAAGGGCCTCTCCCGAAAGAAATCCAAGAAACAAAGAGGATATAGGACGGAGAGCCCGCCCGCGAAGGCAGTCTCGAATACAATTCCTAAACATCAAGACGTGGTCGCTAATAAGAAACCAGAACATCAGAACGAGACTCACTAACAACGACCTGAATTATTGAGAGGAATACGAATATACGCTCATCGAATGTTACGCGAATATATATTTAAAGAAAGGACGAGAAATAAAGCGAAACCATATTCAATCCGAAATAAAAGTGTATTTTAAGAGAAAGAAAAGAGTACAACACTCCTAACTTCCTACGAAGTCCTGCACGACCCGAGGATCCTCATCCTTAATTCGGCGCAACCCCAGTGCCTTGTTCGAGGCACACAACAGATCAATCAGGATTCAATTTGGAAACACATGCAGGTCGTACATTAGCCTCAAAGGGTTCTTTGAAAGTGGAGTGTCTTGCTCAATCTTTGAATTCCTTGACTCACAGTTACACAATACAACCTTTAATATCTGCCGATAGTATCTTGAAATCCCCCTTATTAATAGTTCTGCAAGAAACAAGTGGCCGTTTCGGACCGATAATACAGAAGTCAATGTACAAAGCAGATAATATCCTCGTTTTTGCCACAAAATCTGGAAAATTGACATCCGACATTGTTATTAAATGGTTTGAAGATGTCTTCTTGCCTAATGCTGGCAAGAAGTCTATTTTGTGTTTGGACTCTTGGTCAGGACAAACAGAAAAGAAATTTGAAAATATAGACAAGGGTAATAAAGAAGTAAAAATCCTTACAATTCCTGCGGGAACAACTGGCTTCACTCAACCATTGGATGTCTACGTATTCAGACCGTGGAAAAACTTCCTGAAACAATTTTCGGACTTAATTCTCTTATACAACTATGATATTAACCTACATTTGAGGAATAACATTCTCAAAATTCAATCATTAATCCACAATCAATTCTCATCACCCCGATTCCAAAACATGATTAAATATGCCTGGTGGAAAAGTGGATATATTGAAGAAAAACCAGATAGATGTGAAACGCCTGTTGATTTCTGTTTAAAGAATTGCGGTACAGTCTGCAAAATCTGCAATAACATTGCAGTAATAAAATGTGCGTGATGTACTAACTCTCTGTGGAGCATTTTTTTGCGATAGAAGATCAAGCTATTTCTCATTATTGCCATGAATATAAAGAATAATGCCAATTATCATGGAATTTATACTCATAGACTATGAAAAGAAATTATGAAATCTTGCCTTCACTGACTGGATCTCGACCATATCTTGTCTTTACTGGCTGGATTTCGCTCACATCTTGCCTTCACTGGCTGGATCTCGACCATATCTTGCCTTTACTGGCTGGATTTCGCTCACATCTTGCCTTCACTGGTTGGATCTCGACCATATCTTGCCTTTACTGGCTGGATTTCGCTCACATCTTGCCTTCACTGGCTGGATTTCGATCACATCTTGCCTTATTTGAATGAATAATTAACTTTTAATTCCTTTATTGATCGAATTATTGACTGATCTTGCCTTAATTGGTTGGATCAATGAACAATTTTAAATTGCAGAGGCTTGTTTTATTTACAAATCACCAACGTTCTGAATGTAAAATTTTACGCTCTATAGATTCTCAGGATGAAAAGTAAACTACTCCCTTTGAAAAACATGAAATGATTTTCAAATGACCTTGAAAATCGACCTCAAGATCGATTTCAAGGTCGCCATCAAGTGCATCACTTTGAACTCTACAACTTTGGTCCTAAGCACTTTTTTCAGAAAATGTATCGTTTCAGAAATAATTAGCCATAACTGTTTCCACCTCCAGGGGTTGAGGGGTGCTTTCTACCCCTAAAAAGCGTGTTTAGCCGAAACAAAAAAACACGTATTTAATATTTTTCGGTGTTTAATAAGTATGTTAAGTTTCATTCAAATCGGTGAGTATCAGTTGGGTAGTGTTACTTGTCAGACACGCCGTGCAGGCAGGAAAAACCAACTTCGCCGTTTAACCGCGCGACTCTACTATCCGGCATCATCAAGTGAATATTCAAATCTTATCGGCACCTACTATCATAACGACTCAGAATACGACAACCTATTTGACGGAACCGCGCCGTTCGATGTTAATAATAAAGACGTTAAACTGAGGAAGTGGCCAGCGCAATTGACTCCAATCGAAATCGAGAACCCTCGTATTCCGAGACACGACATCCCGGACAACGATCCTCGTCGCACCCGGTACTTGCAAATTAGGGCAGACATCCTGCACACCCACTACGACGCGCCTACTCCAGAGCATTGGGGAACCACTGTCCACTCCCTAGAGATCGATTAAGGTAAGTCTCAACTATTATAAACAATTGGAATAAATAATAAAACTTAACGTTAAGATTCTAGTACTAAAAGATAAGACTATTTGCCGTCACGAATAGCCAAATTATCGAAATACTTTCAAACACATACGTGTGTGTATAATTATTGTTTAAACATGTTTTAAATTAATATTTTCTACGAATTCTGAAATATAACTTTACACGTGGTCTCTAGAATATTCGTAAAGTCTCTTGGAAAACTCAGTTTTCCAAGGGCCATAAAAGTGAAACTCTGTTTTTTTACCTAGGGTCATAAAACTGATCCTTAGACCCTTGATAAAAAAAGGGGTCTCGACGATTTCTCTTTTGCAAACTAAGCGAACGTAACACACTTAATGAACATTCTAGAATTCCGAATAAAACAACGTGAACGTTTTATTCATTTATTTAAATTCCATTTATTTAAATAATTCACCCATGTGCCCAATAAAGCCTCAGTACTTTACCGCCCCGCACATCTTGGCTCTTCCCGAAGAGGAAGAAGAGCCTATTGAACAAGGAACCTCTTACTGCCAAATATAAGTCGGGTTTATTAATGAAGAAACAAATGCCGCCCTGTGCGTAGATTGCCATATGCGCTTACGCGGTACTGCTCGAAACGAATGGCTGAACATTGCTAAACATTTGCTCGTAATCGGTAACTTACCGACCGGAATAATTTGCTCGGTGTGTAACTTCCATCGACTGTCGGTAACTCGCGACCCTCAACTCCACTGTTACTGTTGTCAGATAGCTTACCTACGGTACATCAACGGCGAAGAAACCTTTCGTATCGACACCGATGGTAACATCGTGATTACTATTTTCCATTCCGTCGATGATTCCCTCCAACGTTTTCAGGATTATATTCGATAATACCCCAAACTCCTGTGTAACATTTGCAACTCTCTCGTACGAATCCTAAGGCGACACCCTCCCATCCGCAAGACATTGAACCATTGCGTGTAACCTGGGCGGAACACCCTTCGTCGTGGGGTATCCCCAGAAAAGTTTTCCGAAATACAACGTTGTTCAGCGCGATAGTCCGAGCACGTGGCGATAATTATTTCTCGCGAATTTCACTCCGTGACTGCGCCCCGGACGTATCAGGCGGCCGAGAGTGGGTGACGCTCGGTGTGGCGGTGGCGTTACCCCGTAATAGGAAGTTCCTAGACGTTACGCAGCGTCTCTCTTAGTCACTAGGCTGAGTTAGGCATCATGGCCGGCACTGGCGCGCTATTCAAACAGCGCTTAGAGAACTTAGAATTTATTTCATATGAAAGTAAAAATTTTATGTGACCGGACGTGACACTGCAACCGCAGGTATGAGTGGAAAGGATGGCCACAGCTACGACCAGCAGGGAGCCAGCAAATCCACTCAAACATCAGCCAAGCCCGTCTACGGAGGTGAAGACGGCCGAAGGGGTCCCGACAGACCAGATCCGGGACCTGGGAAAGAGATCAGCCGCTGCCGACTTCTTCTGAGGTAACTAAGTGACAGGAGATAAACAGTTACCGACAGCCGACGGTCGGTAACTAACCGACCCGAGGAAAAAGACTTTACACGTCGAGCCTGACAACTTACCGACGGACGATAAGTGACCGACTGTAAAGTGAACACTAAAAAACTTACCGACTTACCGACCGAGCACAGTCGGTAAGGTTACCGACACTCGAACTTACCAATGGTACTTACCATTGCGGAGTTAACCATATTATATTTAGTTTTTATTTAATTATTAATTATTATTAATTGCGGTATAATTAAGCGGTTATTGAACTGTAAGCGGTTGGATATAATAAGCGCAAACGATATAATATGTATTTAGAGTTTAAGACGCGTATGCGTGATTGTAGGAGGCGCAGGCGCAAGGATCTCCATCATGCGGAGTGGGGGCTCGGATATATAGGGAGAGCCGAGAGAGGGATCGAGGCTCTTGCTCTCGCGACCACCGACGTGGAAACAAGCATGAGTCAAGTCGTGCAATCTTAACAATAGAATTTTTATTTTATTTGTGCGAATATATTTTATTTTGTTTTTGGATGTGACGGGAGAGATTTATTTTATATTAATTTTAAATAAATATTTTATATTTATAATATAAAACCGAATGCTCGTTCATTTATCCATAAACGAAATCCTGTGCGTGGTGACGTCTTCGGTGAATCCTGGACAGGTCCTGACGCATAGACTGGAAGCTGTCACATCCTGGTGGTTCCTGAAACAATAATTAATACGATTAATTATTAACAAAGCGTGTGACGCGAGTGTTGCGTCATTGCATATGACGAACAAAGGTGACAGTTGGATGACGTCATCTTGTGCCTTTGTCTCTGACAAAGGAAGCTACGCAGTAATCGCGAGCAGTGAAGCAGTAAAGGTGCTCATCTGTAGAAGGGGTTCTCATCCTGGGGATCCAAAGGTCTTGTTTGGAGACAAGGTAAACTAAGTAGCAGTGGTGATCATCTGGAGCAGGGGTTCTCATCCTGGGGATCCAGAGGTCTTGTCTGTGGACCAGGTAGACTACGCAGCAGCGGTACTCATCTGGTGAAGGGGTTCTCATTCCGGGGATCCAGAGATCTTGTCCGTGGTGTAGAGAAACGGACTGGCGACCGTGTTAAAGGTAGGAAAACTACCCAAACAACATAACTCCCGAACTCTCAAGACCCATCGTCCGGTCACAGTATTATTGTGCCGGTCACAGTATGCGTGTCTACGGGGAATTTGATACCGTAACCGCGAATCCTGTTTTGGAAACGAAATCCGGTGTCCCGTGTCTGTGGGAATATCGCGCGGTAAAGTAACATAACCCAGTAGAAAAATATATCAGAGATTCTTTAGAATTGACGCTGTATTACTTTCGAATTGGCGACCGTGACAGGACGTTGCTACCCAAGTGTCGTGAGTGCTTTACGAATACGTGTTCACGCGGTGAAGTCGAGTAACGAGCGTGACGAAATAACCGTGTTCGATCGTGCGTAGCGATACGGCAATAGTTAACGGTAGAGCCTGATACGTGGACATAGCATAATGACCGACAAAGACGAGAGAGAGTGTGAGGAGAGAGCGAGCGAGATCGCTACGAAAATCCCGGGACCGGTGAAGCATTCGCCGATTCGTGGGGAAAATATCGCGAAACTCGTAACCGGTAGTCAAAACGAGAGTGCGACGGACGCGAGCGAGGACGCGAATGATGAGATTACGTCGCGATATACGGAAGTACGCGAAGAAGTAACGACGCGTTCGAAGTCAACGTTGAGTGCGGAAGAGATGTTGGGTGTCAAGTGCGCGGAAGTAGATATGCTGCGTGCACAGTTAGACAAAGTGACAGGTAGGTTAGGAAGGATGATGACAGAGTCGTCCAAGACAATTCCGAAGTCACGACTCGATAAGGAAGGAAGGGACTTGACCGGCGGGCACGCCGGTAAAGTAGATAACTACCAAACCGATCCAACAGTCGGTAAGGTAGGAACTGACCGTATCATGCGAGTCAGGCAGGGCATGGTCGGTAACGAATCGACGGATGATAAGTTATCGACAGTGTTGAGGTCAATTAGTAACCGACTAGACGCGATTGAGGCTCGAGGTAAAGGAAACGTGACCGAAGCGAGACGCGCCGAGACTAAAAGGGTCCGCGACACAACGTCGAGCGATGAAGAAGTTTCCAGAGGTCCGTTCGTAACTATAGGTGAAAATACGATTGTACGAGCTAAGTTACCGAGGGGGGGTTGGTTAAAGAACCCATTCGAGGAACTAAAGTTCACCGGGAGAATTGACGCGCAGAATCCTATCAAATTTCTACGGAAATTCGAGAATATCGTAAAGTACGAGGGGGTAGACGAGCGTGACCAGCTCTACTACTTTGGTAGGTGCATGCGTGGCGCGGCAGCCAGCTGGCATAAGATCCGCGATCCCGACGATATAGATGACGCGAAAGAAGCGTTCAAAGACTATTTTTGGGGCGAGGAACAACAGGCGCGATTCCGCGAAGAGGTATACAACGGGAAGTATAAATACGATTCCGCGATCTCGATGTCGGAATACGCGTTAAATGTATCCAAGCAAGCCAAATATTTGTCATCGCCAATGGCGGATCACGAAGTCATAAGATGCGTAAAAAGGCATTTTGGCGAAACCGTGGCTAGGGAAATTAGACCGACTACGGTAAAAACAGTCGAAGAGTTTATAAAACTACTAGACGAACTAGATTATGAGCGTAAAAGGATACAAGCGCAGAAACCGCGTACCGAAACGCCGAAAACTAAATCCGAATATCCGAATAGGGATAGGATAAATAACAAACGATTCGCAAACACGAGTGAGCGTAATCAAACTAGCGCGAAACCTAATACGGGTTATCAAGCTAATAACGCGAAACGCGAAAATTCGGAATATACGCCAAATACCGCGAAAACCTCAGAACCAATAGAAAATGTCGATAAAGGGTCAACAAATACGACAAGAGCGCCGATAAGAAAGCATTCAAACAAGTGTCGGTAAAAAACGATCTTGCTCAGCGAAAACAAGTAGCGACTATCGATACGAGGGAAGAGACGAGCGAAGCGGAGGACGACGTAGAACCCGATAAGAAAATCGCGATTATGAGAACAAAGGAAATAATTCGCGAAGTAGACGATCTATCTAAGGAGGATCAAGGAAAAACCAACGCGAGGGCGATGCCGTACGCGGAGGTAAAGATAGGAGACGTGTCGGTAAAAACGTTAATCGATACCGGAGCACAGATATCCGCGATAACTAAAACATTATACGATACGTTAACCCAAAGAAAGATCCCAATGAGGATCATACCGATAAGGAAATTTTCCTTGGTAGGAGCGTTTTCCGACCGAGGACAGCCACTCGCGAACCGAGTACAGTTGACTTTCCTTTTAACAGGTAGAGAATTTACGTACGAGGTATACGTGGTTAAGAACTTGTCATACGACATGATTCTAGGGCATGATTTCTTGTCCGAACAAAATGCGACCTTACGATGCGACGTAAGACTGTTTACAGTAGATTTTCCGGAAGGAGAAGAACCGATTGTCGAGTTAAACGCGATAGATATAGACACCGCGGAGAGGCAATTAAAAATAATAATCAACAACAACGGCGAGTTGTTCGAAAACGTGATAGGGTGCGTGACGCATTACCGACACGAGATAAAAAAGAACACCGATAAACCGTACAAAGCTAAAATATATCCTGTACCAGAGGTACATAGGGATCGGGTGCGCGAACATTTAGCGGAACTCGAAGACCAGGGTATAATAGAAAAGGCCACGACTCAATACGTCAATCCAGTAGTGATAGTGGTAAAGAAATCTGGTGATATTAGGCTCTGCGTAGACGCGCGCGAACTAAATAAAAGAATGACGAATGACCACGAGCAACCTCCGACGATCGACGAAGTTTTCCGCCGAATAGGCAACAAAAACTACTTTTCGACATTGGACGTGGCCAAAGCGTTCTGGCAGATTCCTTTAACGAACGAAAGCAAGCGTTACACCGGATTCATGTTCGATAACAGATCTTACGTATTTAAACGTCTACCGTTCGGCTTAAAAACGGCGGGTGCCGCGTTTACACGGGCGATGCGAGCGGCGATAGGAGACGAATGCGACGCGTTCACAATCGCGTATCTAGACGACATTCTGATCGCGTCGAACACAATAGAGGAACATCTGTTCCACGTCAATTACGTACTAGAGAAGTTACGTAAAGTAGGATTTCGGTTGAACCGGGAAAAATGCGAATTTCTCAAAACCGAAATAACATTTTTAGGTCACACGTTCGATAACGTGACTGCCGAGATGAACGAAAGCACAAAAACCGCGATTAGGAATTTCGAGAAACCGAAGAACAAAAAAGCCATACAAGCTTTCCTAGGTCTTGTAAATTGGGATCGCCGTTTTGTAAAAAATCTATCTAGATTGACTAAGCCTCTAGAGAATATGCTGAAAAAAGCAATAAAATTCCAATGGACGGACGAGACGCAGCAAGCGTTCGAGTCAATAAAACAGGCGTTCGAAGACGCGAATAGATTATTCGTAATCCGTCCGGGATTAAAATTCGGTATGTACATCGACGCGTCCAAATACGGGTTAGGCGCGATGTTGTACCAATACAGCGACGATGAACCGGAAAATAAATTCACAATAGCCTATGCGAGCCGTAGCCTCAAAGGGGCTGAATTAAACTACACGGTGACGGAGATAGAATGTCTCGCATTGGTGTGGATCTTGAGAAAATGGCACACTACGTTGCTAGGCCGACATGTCAGAGTTCATTCCGACCATCGCGCGCTTAAATTTATAAACGCATGCGTGGACGACAGTTCGCGAGATGGATCACGTTCCTAAACGAATTCAATCTCGAAATAATACACGTACCGGGAAAAGAAAACAAAATCGCGGACACACTGTCGCGTAATAATATCAAAAACGGTTACGTAAAGAAGGAGGAGAAAACTAAGCGCATCGCAGCGATAAGCAAACCGAACGACGACACCGAAACGTCAAATTGGTGCGAAATCATTGCGGAAGCGCAATGGGCGGACGAGGAACTGTTAGAACAAACTCGCGAACGTCCATACAATTTCCTAGAACGCGAAGGTTTAATTCGATTAAATAAAACAGGCGGAGATCGAGTAATTGTACCAGAATCCATTAAGTGGAAGATAGTAGATAGGGTACATAATTACCTACTGCATTTTGGTACCGACAAAGTTACCGACTTCGTGGAACGATACATGTCGATATTAAATCTAGAGCACGTGATACGAGACGTACTAGCGTCCTGTGAAGCGTGTCAAGCCACGAAGTACTATACCCGACCGACGAGGGGTACCGAGTACTATATATTACCTGAAAAACCTGGCCAAGTAATTTCTTTGGATTTATTTGGACCACTGCCGCAAACTCCACGCGGAAACAAATACATACTGGTCTTAATGGATCAGTTTTCTAAATTAACGCGACTCTTTCCGTTAAAGAATCAGAAATTAGACTCCATAATGGATTGCTTGCAATTAGAGTACTTTCCAACAGTCGGTATACCGGACGAAATACTTACCGACAACGCGGGTCAATTTATAACGAATAGATGGCGAGAGTTCGGGACGGAAATAGGGTTTTCCATTCGAAAAACGTCGCCATATAACCCTCAATCGAACCCTGTCGAGAGGGTTATGCGAGAATTAGGCCGAATTATTAGGCTATATTCGCACGAGAGACAAACAGGATGGGACAAGATCGTCAAACGCGCGGAGATCACAATCAACGCAACGACACACCGAAGTACGGGTTACCGACCGGTGGATCTACATCCTAACTACGAAGATGCACTGCATATCGATCCTAGATTCGAATCACAGCGCAACGTCGATGACGAAGAGGAGGACATCGATCAAACCGAGGAGGAAGAAGATCTAGAAGAAAAAATCAACAGGGCAGCCGATACACTCAAAAAGAGGGCCGACCAAAGAAAGACGCAAACCGACAAGCACGGAGAGGCTAAGCCATTCAATTCGGGCGATAGGGTTTGGCTTAAACTACATCGAAGGAGCGATGCCAGTCGACGGTTGACAAAGAAGATACATCTAGTCTTCGAAGGACCATACACCGTACGACAGGAAGTACGTCCAAATACTTACGTGTTGGAGGACGAGGAGGGGAACAGTCTAGGAACGTTCAACTCCAGACAACTGAAACCGCACCGCGAGGCAAAACTAAAGCCCGAGATGCAGATAAATATGTTGACAACCGATAAACCAGTCGGTAAAATTCAACACAAACAAATCGACAGATTTATCAACGATCTGAAAGATCAAGACGAAGCAACAAGGGAGGAGGAACTTACCTGGAGCGAGCCGGAAGGAAACTCAACGCCGATAGATGTGGAGATCACAGACGACGAAGCAGGAACATCAACGGTGAGCCAGGAAGTCAGCCAGCAATCCCTAAAAAGAAAGAGAAGAGAAAAGATTAGCGAAAAGGGGATGCGCCATATATCAAGAATAACTAAGTTGATGTACGGAAACAAACAAATTCCGTTCACGATGGGTCTAGTGATGAAGATCTTGATGGACACACGTGGAGAATTTAATGTAATCACTAAAAAAGCAATCCAAAGAATTGAAAGTGATGGACACATCTTGGAGAGAATAAAAACTCCAAAAAACATCCCAGCTTATCTGAAAAGAGAGAGGAAAATTAAAATCCGAGCAGTTCCAATAAAAATGGAAGCCTACGGAAGAGAATTAAACATAGAAGCAATGATCCTCGAAGGAGACGAACCATGTCTCATGATCGGGAGGATTACGCGAAGAGAACTAGCCAAAAAACTCAACAAAAGCAAATGTGCATCAATCGAGACACAATACGCTTTAACGAGATGGAGCGAACACATATCTTTGGAGTCCAGGGGAGCAGACAGCCAAGGTGACCAGAAGGATGTCCAGGAACCCGAAAGCAGCCAAGCTGACCAGAGGGATGACAAGGAACCCGGAGGAAGCCAATGTCAACCCCAAAACGACGGACGACATGGGAAAAAGCAAAGTGTGCGCGAAAGTGGTTTTCGTGTGCGCGAAAGCAGAGAAATTCCGGATCTATCGGAAATCCGAATTCCCGACAGTGCAAAAAGTGCATGCGTTGCGGAAAATTCCCAAGATAGCGGAAAACCGAATCAAATAAAAGATTTCGGCAAAGACTTAAAAGACATTCATAGAGACTTTAAAACTATCGTGAGAAACCAAAACAACCCGAAATTAATCGGAATTTAGCCTTAAGTCATATAGATTTAAGATACGATATTAAAAAGTCACTAGATTCTAGTGATAATATATTTAGAAAACGAAAGTCGACTAATGAAGTCGAAATAGTCGATGAATTAACAGATTCATCGTCAGAATCAATAATTTTAACACCTATCGATAACGAGATAAAAAGCGGTGCAATGGCGATGCTAAGTACCCAAAAGTTGAATAAATTGGTTGAAAATAAAGATAGAAGCAAAATTTTCAAGAATTTAGCTGAAATTAAAGAAGTTACTAGGGGAAAATCACCAGAATCTAGTGAAAATTCACAAACAAATAATTATGTAACACAAATATACGATTCCGAAAGGAAATATACCAACAATCCGCTAACAAATAAGAAAATAGCGGATAACAGCGTTAATAATAATAATTTAGCGTTTAAGAATATAAACAATAGTTCAAACTTTAATAATAAGTTAGAATTAAGTGAGAAATCGCGAGAAACTACGAAAAATACGATTTTTCAAAAAGTCACTAGTCTAGGGGAAAAAATTAATCGTATTAAGAATGAAGATAAAACTTCAGAACACACCCAGGATAGATGGCAGAAGGACAGCGATTGCAGCCACATGGAAACAAGCCCTGAGGTCAGAATTCAATATGGCCGTTTACTTGTGACAGCTAACAACACGTGCGACAAGTTATCAGAAGAATCCAAAGAAATCATGGACAAAGAGCAGCAATCCAGCGCTGTGCAAACGTTCTTCGAGGAAGAGGACGACGCATATAAACGAGCGTTGCAGATTATTCGACTCAAGGGAGTGAAAAGGCGAAGGGAGACCCGCACGCAAATGTTGCGAAAATTCGCCGAGGCAGAGGAGGAGCTCAATACATTTTCGGCCGAGGAAATCGACGAGCTCATAAAAACTGAAGACGAAAAAACGAAAAGGATCAACGCGATGATCATTTCGGCGATTAAAGCTCAAGGATTGTCGCAGCAAAAAGGAAGGATAGAAACGTGTGTCAGAATGCGGGGCGGGTCCATTGTCGACTTGACATGGGCAACCCGCCCCGCGGAAAGAATGACAAGAGGATGGAGGGTGGTAGCGGAGGCGGAAACTTTAAATGATCACAGATACAACGGTTCTCCGTTACCACCATCCCGAGAGAGGTCGCTGAACGCCGTAAAATCCGGGAAGCCAGCGCCAACAGGTGGACTCTCAGGAAGCTGAATGTGGACGATTTTATGACGGCCATCAACATGGAATTGATGGAAAGGGAGGATAGGGACCGGTGCTTGACAGAACAAGTGGAGTGGCTGTAGCGGACGCTAACAAAGGCGTCAGATGCTGCAATGCCAAGAGTCAAGCACCGGCCACCTAGGAAAGCATACTGGTGGTCGGAGGCCATCGCGGACTTGCGAAAAGCCTCCGACCATGCCAGAAGACAAGTGCTCCGTAGGAGGAGGCCCGCGCTAATCGGGACAGCCGAGTATGAAGAAAAGTGGAGCGTTTATAGAGAAGCGAGAGACGCTCTATGAATAGCCATAAGGAAGGCCAAGTCTGAAGCGTGGCAGGAGTTACTTGCCACGTTAAACAAAGACCCGTGGGGGCGCCCCTATAGGATGGTGCTAAATAAGCTCAAAGGAGGGACGTCCCCACTAACAGAGACATTGGACCCTTGCTTTGTCGATGAAATAATAGACACCCTGTTCCCGACGCGGGAGTTGAATGAAGACCCAATCCCGCGAGTGGAGCAGGAGTGGGTCGGAGACGAGGTGGGGGTCACAGTGGGCGAGCTGAGGAATGCCATCCGGAAAATAAAGAAGGGGAAAACCCCAGGACCGGATGGTATTCACGGCAAAACCTGGGCACTAGCCCACACGGACTTGGCCAACCTTATGGCTAAACAATACTCGGACTGTTTCAGGGAAGGAACATTCCCCCTCAGGTCTGCCCTCCCCCCCGGCTGCAAGACAGTGTGTTACGCAGACGATACACTCGTGATAGCCGGGGGGAACACCTGAGGGGAGTGTGTAGCGCGGGCCAACTTGGCAGTGGCACGAGTCACCAGAGCCATAAGGGCTCTGGAGCTTAGGGTGGCGCCCCAAAAGACGGAGGCGGTGTTTTTTCATAACGGAAGACACGGGGCGCCACCCAAATGCACAATCAGGGTGGAAAACGCCCCCATAGAGGTAGGGGCCCACATCAAATACTTGGGCCTCTACCTGGACAGCCGGTGGACCTTCGGCGAACACTTTCGTCGATTGGTCCCGAGGATGGAGAAGGCGACCATATCGCTATGCCGCCTTCTCCCAAATCTGAGTGGACCGGACGAGAGTATTCGTCGTTTATATGCGGGTACGGTGCATTCAATGCTCCTGTACGGAGCCCCGGTATGGGTGGAGAAGCTGTGCGCCACTCGCAGAATAAGGGACTCGGTGAATCGAGTCCAGAGGCGAGTGGCGTGTAGGGTATGCCGGGGCTACCGTACAGTGAGTAGGGTCGCCGTGGGGGTGCTCTCGGGAGTGCCCCCAGCAGAGTTGTTGGCTCGCATGTACGCCGAGGTATACTGGCGTATATGCGAGCTGAAGGCGGCGGGCGAGATAGTCACGGACCGTACCCGTGAAGTGTTGAGGGTCCACCACAAACGAGTCCTCATTAATAGATGGATGGGCAGCCTACGGGGTCCAGGGCTGCCCGGAAGGAGGACCGTTGAGGCTGTCCTGCCCTGCTTCGAAGAGTAGTTAAGCAGGGCACATGGGGGCGAAAGGGCTGACCTGGTGGCTGCAGTGGGACGGGACCTTACATTGCCGACAGTGGTGTCGGCAATCGTGGGAGCAAAGGAAAGATGGAAGGCATTCTCCTCCTTTTGCGAGGAAGTTCTCTCGCAAAAGGAGGAAGCAGAAAGAGAGAGGGAGAGGGCCGGGAGAGATAACCCCCGACCCTCGGAGGAAGAAGCAGAAGAGTCGGAGGGTGGGGACGGGCCCCCTCTTTTCCCGCCATCGGCGGGTTTACCCGTTTGTGGTGGCGGGGGTCGGGGGAAGGCACGCTCCCAATATACCCGCGTCAGACATAGACGCGGGATGAGGTCTCCGGGGGGGGCTGGGAACGTTTAAGTCCCAGGGCTCCCCCCGTGGACCTCACGAGAAAGGGGGGCGCGGACGCGTCGCCTAGGCGGGGTCGGCGCGGCTGCGCCCCCGAACGGGCAACCCCCCCGGTTGCGGCCGAATCCTAACTCCCAAGGGAGTGGAGGGAGCCGTAACCGGGGAGGCCGAGGGGAGGGGTCGCTCGTCTGCGGGATCGCGCTTTGCCCGGCACTGCGGGGCGCGGCCCCTCCCTTCTCGGACGTGAGGGCCTCCGGGGTTGGATGCCGAATCCTCTATCCCCTTTGGGAAGGGGAGGGAGCACCACTCCGGCGGCGGGGGATGGCGGCTCGAGCGGGCTACTCGAGCCGTGACCCCGCCCCACAAACTTTTGGGAGGGCGCGGCGTGGGGTCGGTGTCGCCCTGCGCCGCAACCGCGTACAGTCCGCGCGATGGCGGAGGGAGAGTACCGTCCCCTTCAGGGGCGGTGCTCTCCTCGAGAAGGATAAAGGCGGGGGGGCGGCGAGACGGCATGGGATACCAGCATCCTCGCCGTCCCCCACCAAACGCCCGAGTAGGACACCCGCTGTGGTTTTAGTGAGGTAGGTCTTGGGCCCCCTGACCGATCCATTAGTGGATCGGCCAAGGGGAACAAGGAGTCCCACATAACCCTCATCCCCTACCCGGGGGATAAGGGTACCATGATGGTTTCCACAGCGATACAAAAAAAAAGGGGGGCTAGGGATGCAGAGTCTTCGGTCGTTGGAGAGGGTTTTAATGGTAGAAGCTCTTTTTTGTTGTTCTTTCCTCCGTCTGCTGGTCTTCCAAGGTGTAACAGGACGTTTGTCACCGAAGTCCAGATGGCTCCCAGGAGGTGCAAACTCCATCCGTATACAGAGTGGAGTGCGTAATCATGTATCAGCGTATCAATAATTAACTTGGCGAGGCGTCCAGCGAAGACTCCGAGTACTCCGGCGCTGGCTAATCCAAAGTTCATGAATCCCTTCTATAGACGAGCTCCGGTGTTTTCTGCTAGTTGATCGAGTGTTTTCTCGTCTAGCAGATTTAGCTTGGAGAAACTTCTCGCAGGGATTTCTTGTCCCATTGCTACTCTAGCGATTGTGTTGAGCATGGAGGGTTTTTCCATGGGGAACATGATATGATCGCGGAGGCGATCGAGGTCCTCGTTGGTATAGATGCCGCTAGAGGCGACTGAATCGGGACTCACGTATCTCCACGACGGCTTGGTTAGTGGTTGAATCGTTGGCGGCGCTACGGATTCCACTGGCCTCGGAGTTAAGCGATACCAGGTGTTGTGTACCTGATACATTGCCGGAAGCAACTCGTGTTAATCCCTGGGTGTTCCTGTTTTGGTAAGTATTCTTGACCTTGGTAACAGGAAGAGGGATTTGTTTTGGTGGGTGACGGGGAGTTCGTTGTAGCAGTTTTCAGCTTGCCGTACTCGGCACTCCACCGGCACGCATTTGATTAAATGGAGGACTTCACCTGCAGTAATGGCGGTGTAGCCTGGCGCCTTCATGATTCGGTGTGCCATCTCATCTGGGGCGATGCTGGCGAGTGAGAGGGCGTTCTGAAGAATTTGTCTCTCTAAGGCACATTTTTGCTCCATTATGTCTTGATACAATTGTGTCAATTGTGTTTTCAAGTGTTTCTCTACGTAATAAATTTAGAATTTACGTAAGAAAATATATCGAGGTTATCGATCGGGACTCTAAAGCGGCCTTTGAACGCGTGTCCAGGTTGAGTTTCGAGAATACAGAGTTTGGGGTGCTCCGTTCTCAAAATTTTATATCCGCACACGTTTATCTCCGTTGTTCGTGCGAATGTGGTCTCCTGAGTGGTGACCATGTAGACGATCGGAGTGTCCCTCTGTGTAGGTTTCGGTGTGAGGCGGTATGCTAAACCTTGGTAGAGGACGTCGTAACGATTGAAGTGGCAATTGTCGCTGGGCAGCATGACCAATAAGTAGTTTTGCCGTCTGCGTCGTTGCATTCTCCTTCAGCTACGTTACATCGAGCACCGCAGGGTAATATCACCTCGTTGGTGCTGTGTTTGACAGGCAACTCCAGTTTTCGAGTGGTAATTTTTATCGAAGATTGCTCGACCACGTTATCCCAAGTACCGAACGGGTCGCTGAACTGAGTTCCTGAGCACATTCCGTCGGTTCTGATGACTCCTGCAAATGTCAGGCTGCGCTGGTTGATGGTATTCACCTTGATATCTTCGATGTGGCCGTTGTTTCCCAAAAAGATGGTTCCGGTATCGTACAGCTTTTTGCACGTTTCGGCTGACACCTCGTGGATGTATTCGCGTCTTCCGTTTTGTACCACAGATATATGCGAGTACATCCCGCAGTAATAAATGGTACGGTCGATTTCGATTTTACATTGAAATCCGATGGTGTAGTCGAACTCGCTTAGTTGCAGCAGCTGTATGTATATTTCTTTCTTGTCGGGCTCGATATTGTCTATTTGGCTTTCCCCGATGTCCGTGAGGTATAGCGAAGTGATGTTTAGGCCGTGGCCTCCACAGTCATAGCCTATTAGCCCATTGGAGGTTGAGGCTAACAGTACGGTTATAGCTAAGATGGTTACGTAGGTCTTCATTCTACTGGGGTTGACTACTGGCCGGTCCTCCGCCGGGGCATCCAAGATATAGTCGTCTGGTTCGGAGTGGTGGTTTTCCTGGGTGGGGGCCCGATGCGGCTAGGCCTTTAATTTATCCTCGTGTACAATTGTTGTCTTAATTCTACTTATAGCTAACTTGACATTATGATTCCCTAAAAGATTAATTATTTTATAAGGACCCGTATATTGGTCGCCTAACTTTCCTTTGCTCGGTTCTTTCAACAAATATACATAGTCTCCTGCTCTGAATTGTCGAGTATTAACTCTACGGTCATAATAAATTTTTGATCTTTGTTTAGCGGCAATTAGGTTTTCGCGGGCGATAGCCTGGATGTCTGTTAATTTGTTAAAAAGAGTTGTGAGATAGTTAGCATAGCTTTCATCCGCGACGTCGGCGACATCAGGGTTGCTGGAAGGTGCCCTGGCTATCCTCCCGAAGACTAACTCGTGAGGGGTGTATCGCGTTCCCTCATGTACGCTCGTATTATAGGAGAATGACGCTAATTTTAATTATATATCCCACTCATTATTTTTGTCTACGTACTGTTTTAGGTATTCCCACAAAACGTGGTGGGAGCGCTCTATTGAGCCATTAGATTGCGGCCTATAGGCCGTAGTTTTAAAGAGTTTAATTCTAAATTTCTTCGCTATATTGCGCATTAAGCTATTTAGAAAATGCGATCCCTGGTCCGTTAATATAGTTTTCGGTGCTCCGAAAACGCATATTAGTTCATTCTTGAATGCATCTGCTACGTTGATCGCGTTTGCATGTTGCAAAGGGATCGCTAAAGAATACTTAGTTAGGAGATCTTGTACAGTGAGTATATACATGTTGCTAACTCGCGTAACGGGTAATGGACCCATGATGTTCATCGAGACCTTGTCGAAGGCCGCGTCAGGTGTATCCGTCAATATCATGGGTTGTCTGGTCTTTACGCGGACCAGTTTCTTTAATTGGCAAGGGCGGTAATTTTTGATGAACCTTTGGATATCGGTTTTCATGCCGTTCCATTGGTAGCGCCTTTTCATATGTTGGTAAGTTTTGGAAATACCTTTATGGCCGCCAATCGCCGAGTTGTGGTTTTCGGCGATGATATTTTCTCTCTCGTCCTCCGGTGGGACGGAGATTTCATTCCTACAATTGAATATTTTTACATTGGTTTCGCTTAAGACGCGCGTTAGCAACGAGTATACGGTATCCCAAGGGACATTATCGATGTCGCCTCTGATTATCGAGATAGACGACAGCTCCGATTCTCTGACGACGTCTAAAAGCGATCGAAATGATTCTTTTAGTATCTCTCTTTCCATAGCTCCCGATTCGCGTTCTTTAATGACAAGCGATATAATTTGGCGGTTCCCGTCGCAGTTTATTCTTGCCCTGGCTAGAGCTGCTCCTCTAATCATAGGCAAGGATTTACTTTCTTGGAGTATGTGAGCTCCGCGGTCGATTGGTACGCCTTGTTGTGTGACGAAGATAACAAGGTTATCTTTTCGTGTAGAGAAGTTATCTGGAATCGGTACCACTTGTGGTCCCATTCTAGTTCCTTGGACGAATGGTTCGTTTATGTTGTCAAAAATCGGGGCGTCGTCGCTAAGGTCGGAACTATTGTCGCTCTCGGCCTCGCTTGTTTCGCTCGATTCGTCATTAACTTCGGTTTCGCTAGAAGATTGCGGGTTCGGCGGATCGTCTATGTTGTTTTCTGCTCGTTGCGGCGCTTCCTCGGTTTCTCGAGGTGTTTCTTTGGTTTTCTTTCTTTTATGATTGAATAATGACTCTTCTGAGCTAGAGAGCTCTCGAGTCTGTTCGAGGGGTAGAATTTGTTCTATTTCGTTTAGTTTAGCTAAAGAGTTAGATTGAATAGGATTTCGGGAGAGTGCGTCGGCGTTATCATTGATTATACCTGGCTTATACACTACGTTATATTCGTATTCCGCGAGTTTAAGACGCCATCGGATGAGTCGTGAGGTAGAATCTGTTGCGGAGTGTATCCATACCAGCGGTCTGTGATCCGTGACTAGCCTGAACTTCCGTCCATATATATATTTTTCAATTGTCGAGTAGTTCTTCTCTGCGTTGTTTAGTAATCGAGATGTGTATGCAATGGGCAGATCTTTACCGATTTCTCCCTGACTCAGGACTCCTCCGACCGCGTACCCTGAAGCGTCTGTTGTGACGACGAAAGGTCGCGTAAAATCGGGAAATTGGAGGATGGGTTTGGAACATAGTGCGTCGCGGAGTTTCGTAAAGGCTTTTTCTTGTTCATCCCTCCAGATAAATGGTTTGTCCTTCTTTAATAAGTCGGTAAGAGGTCGTGCGATTTTAGAGAACTCGGGGATCAACCTAGGATAATAGCCAGCCAGACCGAGGAACTGTTTTATGTTCTTTGCCGAGGTCTGGGGAATTCTTTAACCGCGAGCAACTTAGACTGATCTGGTTTTACTCCTTCGTCACTGATTATGTGATCTAGGTACCCGACCTCTTTACGTAGAAACTCGCATTTATCTGGTTGGAGTTTTAAGTTAGCCCTACGCAATCTTTCGGCCAGTTTGTTGAGTTTGATTTCATGTTCGCGTAATGAGCTCGCGTACAATACTATGTCATCGAGATATACAAAAAGTTCAGTTCCCTGTAATCCGCATAGAACCTGGTCCATGAGTCGCTGAAACGTCGCTGGAGCATTCTTTAAACCGAATGGCATTCGTTTGAATTCGTAATGCCCATGAGGTGTTGAGAAAGCCGTCTTTTGCGCGTGCGACTCATGCATCGGTATTTGGTGGAAACCGGACGCGAGGGCAAACACGCTGAAGTATTTTGCGCTCCCTAACTGGTCGAGGATTTCTGTTATATTTGGTAGCGGGTACGCATCGCCTATCGTTTTTTCGTTTAACGCTCGATAGTCGACGACCATTCTCCAACGCTTGTTTCCCTTTGAATCGGGCTTTTTAGGGACGATCCACAGGGGCGAATTGTAAGGAGACTCCGAGGGTTTTATTACGTCGTTGTCTAATAATTCTCTAACCTGTTTGTTTATCTCGTCCTTGTGGATCGGCGGGAATCGGTACTGTTTAGTGTGGATCGGTTGGTCGTCGGTTGTTGGGATTTTGTGAAACATTTTGTCTGTATAACCTAACATCTCGTCTGGTAGGCGGAATAGGTCGTTATGTGTTCGTATCAAGTCGGTAACGTGTGTTAACTCTTCTTCATTTAAGTGTTCTAATCGGAGAAGCTCTCGGACGGCAGTGGCTCGGTCTTGGGTATGTTTGTCTGTTGCGAGAGGGGATATGGTAAATACCTTGCTCTTTTCGGTTGTAATATCGTTCTCGCGTTCGGCGGAAATTTGGTCGATCTCTTGTAGATCTATCGTCAGGACTACTAACTCGCGGTCGGTGTCGCTAGCGTTAATAACGTGAAGGTATGCTTTCCCATTCGATTAATGACTATCGCTTCTCCGAGGAATACGTTCTCGCAGACGCTAAGACGCGGAATGTATCCTACTGCGATGTCGAGATTTTTTATATTGACATAGAATGTCGAGCGCGATCTGGCAGGCACTACTACGGTTTCGCGTTGGGAAAAAGGAATTCGAATATTTTGCCAGTGTACTGACCGATCTCTAAAATCGATACTACTAGCATCTCGAAGAAAATCGGATCCTAGGATCCCTTCTTGAGGAATTGGAAAATTGTTTGACACCGTGTGGACGTAGAGGGGATGTCCCATGTAAAGAACTTCGGCGGACCCGAGGGTTTTTATCTTTCCGTCTGTTATACCGCTAAGGTACAACGTGTCGTATTGTTGAATTTTCGTCTCGGGATGTAAGTTTCGGATTTTAATTAGACTAGGAGCGGCCCCTGTATCTATCCCTGTATCATGAATGTTGTTTCGTGCAAAAGCCCGCCAGCGACTAACGCGACGGTGGGCGTGTGCGAATGCCCTTGCAGATTCAGAGTTGCGATTCTGGCTTCTCGGTACTCGTCCCTTCGACTAAATTTACCGGGCGGGTCGTTTGAGGGGGAGCCCTTTGGCGAGGTGTACCCGACCTTCCCGCGGGGCTCAGCGCGTTTCCCGGCTCGTTCCTTTGCAAGTTGTTATTATACTCGCGTTTCCGGCATTCTTGGATTTCGTGGCCGCTGTTCTTGCAGTAACGGCACCATTTGTTGGGACCGTCGTTATGGCGAATAGGAATGTTAGTATTAGCATTCGTGTTATTATACGTTTGTCGTCTGTCGTTGTATGTTGGGCGCTCCTCTCTCTCTCGCTTTACGGGGGGTCTGACCGGATTGTTACGTAGCGTATTATTCGGGTAGCGATAGCGAAAATAAGTTTCGTTGCGGGGTGTAGTCTGGGGATATATTTGTCGAGAGTGTTCGTTACGCGGCGGTTCCGGTTCGCGGCGAACACGCGTCTTATATCGGTCCCGGTCCAGTACTTCTCTTTTCGCGAGCTCTTTTGCCTTAGCAAATGCCTCGGACGGGACGGAGTAGAGGCGTCTATCCATTTGTAGTCTATATTGTAAAGGCAACCCTTCGCAGAATGAACGCGCTGTCAGTTCATTGATTTTCAACGTCGTGTCGTCGTCTACGCGTCCTGTCACGCGGCGTTCAGCATCAAGGATCGCGGATCGGAGGTCTTTAACGCGACTGACGTAATCAAGCATATGTTCTTGGGGTCTTAAATACACGGTACTGAGTTCCTCTTTATATTGATCGATAGTTCTTGCGGAGCCGAAAGCGATGTTTAATAAGTCGACCAATTGCGTAACGCTCTCGCAGGGTTCGTCCTCGACGGCATAGTAGGCGCGTCCGCGGAGTTTGTTGACCAAAAGCTTAGTAAGGTTGCGTTCCGAACTTGAGGGGATTATTTCTCTTGCGCGACGGCATGCCCGAGTAAATTGTCCTAGCGATACGTTATACCCATCGAAAGTAGGCACGGATTCTGTTGCCTCGCGAAAAGAGACCTTAGGGAGATGGGATTGTTCGGGAGGCGGTTTGATACGCCCGTCGGATTCGTCGAGTG
This sequence comes from Prenolepis imparis, assembly GCF_030444845.1. Taxonomy (NCBI): domain Eukaryota; kingdom Metazoa; phylum Arthropoda; class Insecta; order Hymenoptera; family Formicidae; genus Prenolepis; species Prenolepis imparis. Next base: position 33,363 of record NW_028141209.1, on the reverse strand, counting down.
GTGTCAAGAGTTGTCCGGAAAGTCGAATAGACGGACTAGGCTCTTGGCGTAAACGAAACACCTCCCGACGCAACTCGTCCATTTCGGTGAGAAGCGCGGTCATATCCTCAAGGGCGACGCCTTGGGCGTGAACTTCTGAGTTCTTTTGCATTTTCTCCTGGAGGAGTTCTATTTCGCGACCTCTTTTATCCTGTTTCTTTCGCTGATTTGCCAAGAAGATGGCTTCGTCTCTCAAACTATTTTCCCTGTCTTTTAACTGAGTTTCTTTCGTCCTAAGTCTATTTTGAGTTTCGGCTATCTCGGTTTCCTTCTGTTTAAGTTTCGCTTGTATCCCTGCTACCTCCGATTCGGCTACTTCTTTGCCTGCGTTTTCCCTTTCTACCGTATCTTCCTTATCCCCCTTATTCCCGCGCGTGCCAACCATATTACGGAATTTTTCTATCCCACCGCTGTCACCAATTTGTTACGTCGCGGCGTGAAATTCGCGAGAAATATAATAATTATCGCGGTCACGTGCTCGGACTATCGCGCTGAACAACGTCGTATTTCGGAAAACTTTTCCGGGGATACCCACGACGAAGGGTGCTCCGCTAAGGTTACACGCAACGGTTCAATGTCTTGCGGATGGGAGGGTGTCGCCTTAGGATTCGTACGAGGGAGTTGCAAATGTTACACAGGAGTATGGGGATATTATCGAATATAATCCTGAAAACGTTCGAGGCAATCATCGACGGAGTGGAAAATTGTAATTACGATGTTACCATCGGTGTCGATACGAAAGGTTTCTTCGCCGTTGATGTATCGTAGGTAAGCTATCTGGCAACGGTAACAGTGGAGTTGAGGGTCACGAGTTACCGACAGTCGATGGAAGTTACACACCGAGCAAATTATTTCGGTCGGTAAGTTACCGATTACGAGCAAATGTTTAGCAAAGTTCAACCATTCGTTTCGAGCGGTACCGCGTAAACGCATATGGCAATCTACGCAAAGGGCGGCATTTGTTTCTTTAGTAATAAACCCGACTGATATTTGGCAGTAAGGGGTTCCTTGTTCGATAGGCTCTTCTTCCTCCTCGGGAAGAGGCAAGATGTGCGGGGCGGTGAGGTATTGAGGCCTTATTGGGCACATGGGTGAATTATTTAAATAAATGGAATTAAATAAATGAATAAAACGTTCACATTATTTTATTCGGAATTCTAGAATATTCATTGAGTGTGCTACGTTAGGTTAGTTTGCAAAAGAGAAATCGTCAAGACCCCTTTTTCTTTATTAGGGCCTACGGGTAAGTTTTATGACCCTAGGCAAAAAAAACAGAGTTTTACTTTTATGGCTCGTGGAAAACTGAGTTTTCCAAGAGTTTTTACGAATATTTAAGAGACCACGTGTAAAGTTATATTTCATAATTTGTAGAAAATATTAATTTAAAACATGTTTAAACAATAATCATACACGCACGTATGTGTTTGGAATTATTTCGATAATTTGGCTATTCGTGACGGCAAATCATGGACGTATGAATATATCTGGACGGAGCGTAAAGTTAGTTTTAGGGCGATGGGATCGAGACTGGCGCGGCGGGGGATCGGCCATCTTCTTTGGCGACATTTTGGCGCTCTTTGAAATGTGACATATCATGATATTTTATTTCTACTTCTATTGCATGAGAACAGACTTTTATAGAATAGAACATTAATTCAACAATTGTGCGCAATTGAAAATAATTTTCTGTTTATATTAAAAGTTTATATCTTTTAATATAAATGATGCAAAATATGATATATTTTTATTGTTTGTATGGAGAACCATAATCCTCATATTTTGGCTTTTTTGAAACGTATTAAAACATTTTAAGCTATAAAGTCATAATTATATAAAATATAATTTATTAAAATTTTTGAAAAATTATTGAAAATAACTTTATACCTAAATATATTTTATACATATATATATATATATATGAATTACACTTGTTATGCCCTTGTGAGGCACAGGATAGTTAAGGGATCGTTACCGAATTAGAACTAGGGAGCTCGGGAACGTCAGGGGGAATTTCACTCCCGTTTGTGGTTTCACAATATATTTAATATAAATAGTCAGTTGTACAAAGTATATGAGCGTCTTGGGATGACGCAAAATAAAGTATGCTTACACAGTTGTTGCGTAGATCACTTGTTCACAATCGTGTCGTGGTTTGTTATTAACGTACTTGCGCTTTACTGCAGCTTGACTGGGACCTCGAGAGTTGTCTTAGGGTCCTTTTTATATCTAATAATTGGGTTACTAGTCGCAAGCGAAGGAGGTTAATGGAACGCTTTGCTTGCGATTTTGGTAATTTCTTAATTAGCGCAGTGCTTACTCAGCGTTAGTCTCGTTTTTCGGATTTCGTATGCTTGTCGAAATTCTTATTGCCTCAGCGCTTTTGCAAGCATGCGTCTTACTTATTTTTGTGTAATATATACAAAATAATAATATTAAGTGATTTTAATAATTATAGTTATAGCTTTTAGGGCTATAACATCCCTCCCCCGTTAGAAAAGAAAACGAAGCACGTAGTTTTCTTAGTTCTATAGCGATATTTACAATGCTTTACAATTTTTGTTCTTACTTCTAATATCGCGTGCTTAGACTACGTTTTAATATTGGTTTTGGTCTTGGTATTGTTGTAGGTTTGTATACGGTTTTCCTGGTTTTTTTTGTTATATAAATTATTATTGCTATTACTACGGTAAGGATTATTCCGTTGGTTGCCATTGGGTATAGAAAGTATTTTTTGGTGAAAAACCTTTGCTCATTGTTTTCCAAGTTATTATTTATCGTGTGTAATTTGGCTCTTAATTCTGTTAATTCAGTTTCGTGTTCTGTGACGTCTGTTAACGTTATATTGTTGTTAGTTTTGAGATCGCGTAATAGTGTTATGTTTAATTCTGGTAGGTACGTTTCCGTTTCTGTTTCGAAAACTGTGTTTCTTGTTTGTATCGTCATTTCTGTGGTTGTCAATTTGCATTTTCCTTGTAGTGTTATTTGTCCCGTATTTCTTATTGTTTCTCTGTACTCATGTTGTCCGTTGCATTGTATAATTACTTGCAGGTCAGTGGTGGTTGAATATAACCAAGTGCCTGGCTGGTGTAATGCGATCCAGACTGCTTTTCTTTCAATAGTTCGCTTTATTTTACAATTATTATGATACTGTTGTCGCTGTTCGTACATTTGTATTTCGCACGGGGCGTTCGCGTTTATACGGTATATTGGATGTGTCTTTAGACATATATAATCGTAGTTGTTCCTTTTACACTTTTCTAACACGTTTTCTGTTATTAGTACGTATGTTAGCGTTTCCTTATTTAACGCGAGTAGTTCGTTTGTTATTTCTGTGCTTGACATTATCGCGTTATGGTCCGGAATAGGGAGCGCTACTACTCTTATGATATCGTACGTAGGTTTTGTTATTAGCGGAAAATGAAGGATGGTGAAAATTTTTGTTTTATCGCAATATGCGCTTACTGTCATGTATTTTTCTATTTGTAACCAATTCTCGGCATGTATTGAGAACGGGAAATATGAACCTTGCGGTATTTGGTGTACCGCTTCCTTTAAATGCGCGGTTATTATATCTACCGGCATTAATTTTAGTTGTATTGTTTCTTTTTGTATGTGTGTCAGGTAATCTAGTACATTTTCTGCGTCGCGTATTAGTTCTGTAATGACCGCAGTGGTTATCGCAAAATGTTCAGAAATGTCTTCGCGTTCGAAAAATGCCTGTACTTGTTTGCGTAATAGATTTTCGTTTCGTTGAACTATATTTTCTAACGTTTCTATGTGTGCTATTGTTGCGTTTACTACCTTTAATTGGGTTTTTATTGCATGCTGCATCGTTTGTTGGTTGTCGTTTAGTAGCTCGAGTTGTTGGTTGATATGTTCCTCATCTTCTGCGTCCATCGTTCCAAATAATGTTTTCGCTATTGTTCCTATTCCGTTTATTAATCCTCGACGTTTGTTAGTCGGCGGTCTGTAAACCGTTTGGATTTGTGTCATGAGGTTCTTCAGATATTTAGCTTCTTTATTTGTGATGGTCTCGAAGCTAGTACATGCGTCCTTTTGATACTGAACGTGGAACTTCAGTGTGTCGCATTTCAGTTGGTGCTGTTGTACGTATTCTTCTATTTGTTCGTACCTTTGCATTAGTTCTTCTAAGTTTAATTTAATTACAAGTTTCCATGTTCCTTCGGTATAATGTAATTTTCCGATTTTTTCAAAATGTAGGCCTGGGTTGTGAATAAATTCGTGTATTTTATATGGGCGATCCTTGTCGTCGTGGGGCCTTGCGAGTACCTTGCTGTTCCAGCAAGTGAGCATCCTGTAATAATACAGTTCGTTTATGCTTCTATAAATTGTTTGAGTTTATTTGCGTGTATACGTATAGTCTTTCTTCCTTTTTTTATTGTATAATTTACGTCTGAGTTCCTTTCGAGTATGACGTATGGTCCGGTCCATAATGATTCGAGTTTCTTTGATCGTCCTCGTCGTAACGTCTCGTCGTAGACCAGTACCTTGTCGCCTACTCTAAATTTTGTTATTTTTGTTTCTTTATCGTATTGTTGTTTGGCTTTAATTTTCTTATCCTTTAGATGTTCCCTTGCCTGTTGATTGGTAGCTCGTATTCTTTCTCGCATCTCTTGTGCGTAATCGTCGTAATTATATGTTAGCCTTGGGGGTTTCGTTAGTGCAGTCGGTAATTCTGCTTGTCGTCCATATATTAGTTCGAAGGGCGTGTATCCTGTTGCTGTGTGTGGTGTGGTGTTATAAGAAAAAATTGCGAACGGTATCCATTCATCCCAATCGGTTTGGTCTTCGTTAATGTAATGTCGTAAATATTCTGCCAGCGTGCGATGTGATCGTTCTAGTGCGCCGTTGCTTTCAGGGTGATATGCAGTTGTCTGTATTTTGTTTATTTTTAACAGCTTGCATGTATTTTTGAATATTTCACTGAGGAAATTTGTTCCTTGATCCGTAAGGATTTTTTCTGGCGTCCCGTGTTTGAGAACGATTTTTGTAATAAATTCCTTGCTGACCGTGTTCGCTTCTTGGTTTGGGATTGGTACTGCTTCGCTATATTTTGTTAAACTATCTTGGAATGTTAGCAAATATTTGTTTCCCTTCGTGGTTACTGTTAGTGGTCCGACTATATCTAATGCACATTTCTCGAATGGTGCAGTGGGTGTATCTGTTATTATTAAAGGCATTTTAGTTTTTCGTGACAATTTGTTTTTTTGACACGATTCGCATTTAGCTATATATTTCTCGACGTCTTTTGTTATTCCGTGCCAATCGTGTTTTAGGCGAATTCTTTTTAAAGTTCGCTCGACACCTTGATGTCCTCCTATGGGGGCGTCGTGATATTCATGTAATATTTGTTTCCTTTCTTCTTCCGTATAATTTTCAGTATTTTCAGTGCTTGTGTTGTTTACTTCTATTGCATGTATTTTTTGCTCCTTTTCCGATTCGCTTGTATCTCGGATTACATTACGGCTTAATGCGTCAGCGTTTGCGTTCGCTCGACCCGCCTTGTGTATTATTTCGTAATCGTATTCTTCTAACTTGAGCCTCCATCGAATCAGTCTCGATCCGGGGTCGTTGACATTGAATAGCCATATTAGTGGTTTATGATCGGTCACGATTTTGAATTTCGTGCCGTATATGTATGGTCTAAAATGTTTGGCGGCCCATATTATTGCGAGTAGCTCTTTTTCAGTTGTGTTATAATTTTTTTCTGCTCGTGACAAAATTCTGCTTGCGTAAGCAATGGGGCGATCATTACCTATTTTACCTTGCGATAGCACTGCTCCGATAGCGTAATTGGAAGCATCGGTAGTCACTATAAATTCTTGTGCGAAGTCGGGATATTGCAACACTGGCGCAGTCATCAGTTTTTCTTTTAATGTTTCAAAGGCGTTTTGTTGGTCTGTGGTCCACTCGAATTTTTCTGACTTTCTTGTTAGCTTTGTTAATGGCTTGGCGATTTTTGAGAAGTCTTCTATAAATTTTCGGTAATATCCGGCAAGGCCTATGAATGACTGTATGTCCTTTACTTTTTCGGGCCTTGGGAATTCTTTTATTGCCGTTAATTTCGAGGGATCTAGCGATATTCCATTTTCTGTTATTATGTGGCCTAGATATATAACTTCCTTTCGTAGGAACTCACATTTATTGGGTTGGAGTTTTAAGTTATTCTTTCGGAGTCGTTGCAGTACTTCCTTGAGTCGTTTATTATGTTCTTCTAGGCTGGCTCCGTATATGACGATGTCATCTAAATAAACTAAGCATTTGAGCCCTTGCATTCCGCTGAGTATGGAGTTCATCAACCGCTGGAAAGTTGCTGGCGCATTTCTTAGTCCGAACGGCATTCGATTAAATTCGTAGTGTCCGTGGGGTGTTGAAAATGCGGTTTTATTTTTGTCTTTTTCGGCCATTGGAATTTGGTGATATCCTGAGGCCAAATCCAGCGTGGTAAAATATTTGGCGTTGCCTAACTGATCTAATATGTCAGTAATATTCGGAAGAGGATATGAATCGCCTATGGTTAGATCGTTCAGTCTTCGGAAGTCTATTACTACTCGAAGTTTAGGTTGTCCGGATGCGTCCATCTTCTTAGGCACAACTAGTAAGGGTGCATTCCACTGACTCATACTCGGCCTTATTATTTTTGCTTTTAGCATCTCGGTTATTTGTTGGCTTACTTCGGTTTTATGTTTTTCGGGTAAGCGATATGGTCTTATATTTACGGGTGAAGTATTACAACGCGTATTTATTTCGTGCTCTATTGTGGTGGTGCACGTTAAGGGTTCCCCTTCTACATGAAATATGTCTTGGTATTCTTCACAGATATTTAAAAGTGCCCTGTGTTCTTCATTGTTTAGATGGTCGGTTCGTAATAATTTGCAAACGCGGTTCTTCCGTGGTTCTTCTAGCTTGGTTAATTTGTCGCTAATTATTGCGTTTATCCCGGTTGTAGTGTCTCGTTCGATTTCTTCGATGGTCACTGTTGGTGTTTCTATTTCGACCTCCTCGTCTGTCGTGTTTATCATACTGATCGGGCAAGTGAAGTCGATCGGTTCTACTAGCGCATTTCCGATGTATATACCGGGGGCGGTTTCTGCTGCTTGAACTATGCCTATTTTGTTTATATTTGTCGCGGCTCTAATTATGGTTTCGCAGCGAGGTTTTAAAGTAATCTTGCTAGTGGAGTGTAGGTTTAAGATACCTTTCCCTAGCCTTAACTGTGCTTTCTCGAAATCGCAGACGGTGGAATGTTTTTGTAGGAAGTCGAATCCTAAGATTCCGTCGTTTTCGATGGGCATATCGTCTTTTACCACGTAGAACGCGTGTTTTATTTTATGGTCACCTATCTTGATTGTAGCGTTTATCTTTCCTATGGTGTGTACCTTGTGTCCCGTTATTCCGGTGAGTGAAATAGCGTCTTGGATTAAAGTATCATCTTTTAATTCCTTTAATTTTATTAATGAAGTGGTTGCTCCTGAGTCGCACATCATTTTTACCCTCCCTTGTTTTGCTTCGCGTATGGGTAGTGTTACTGTAGGTAATCCTGGTTCGCCTTTTATGTGTGCGACGCGGTATTCTAGCGCCCTTTTTGGCGGGTTTTTCTTGTCTTTGCTTTCGTCTTCGCTGCCGCTATTAGAGTCGGTGCTCTGTTTTCGTTGACGATGCGATTCGCGCTGCTCGCGTGTATATTTGGAGTGTGATTTTAGGTCTTCGTTTTGTTTTTTATATCCGCTATTTTTTGGTCGTTCGTTTAATTTCCAACATTCGTTGCGGTTGTGCCCGGATTTCTTGCAATAATTACAGTACTTAATGATCGCGTTTACTTGCGATCGTTTCTCCGGTTTTGGGAGCGCGAACTTGAAGCTACTGCGGCAGTCGCGTCCGTAGTGTCCGTTTTTTCCGCATTTGTGACATTGAATCCGCGATGCATGCGGATGCTGTGAATACTTTGATTCGTGTGTTTGCTTATCCGCGGCCCTAGGGGTCTCGAGGAGTTTTTCGTCTTCGCCGGCGCCGGTTATTGCCTCTTGTAGAGTTTTAAAGCGTTGCGCCCGTGCGAGGATTTTAAGGTCATGGCGTAACCCTATTTGGAAATTTATTAGTGCTTGTTCCTTTATGGTTTGCTGTATTCCACATTTATTTTCCGGGGTGTAGCCCTTTCCCTCAGTTATTGAGTCGTATAGTTTCATTGCTAATAGGTCGACGCGTTGACCGAATTCTTGTGTGCTTTCGTTTGGTTGTTGTTTTAGTGAATTGAACTCTAATTGTAGGCTCGTCGTGCTGCGTTTGGATTTATAGCATGACTCTAATTGTTCCTTTAATTCTTCGAATGTTTGAATATCGTGCGTTTCAAAGTCTTGCATGGCTTTTCCGTCTAGTTTTGTGAATAAGACCTCTTGAATTAAGGATTCTTCGTCTTCGGGGTGAATTTTTTTCATGGCGTAAGTACATGCATTTAAAAATTTTTTGAGTTTATGCGGCGTCCCATTGAATTCGGGGATCATGGCGCGTGCTTCCTTTAGGGCCAGATACCTTGAAGGGAGACTTCGTCGGTTCCTTACGTCGTTTCCTGATCTTCCGTACGTATAGGTCGTGTCGAGGTCACGGTCTGTATTTCGCGCATTTTCTAATTGGTGTCGGGTCGACGTTTGTTGTGTCTCTCGGTTATTCGTGGGCTGGTCCCGTATCTGGGTGCGTAATCGGTCTATTTCGTTCCGCATTTCGCGTTGCCCTTGTATGAGTTCAACAAGTAGGTCGTTTTTTGGACTGAAAACTGGACGTCCGGCATCGGCATAACACGCGGCGGCATTACCGTCGATTATTGATCGTAAGCGTTCGATTTCCCTGTCGACATCTTCAGGGGGGGCATTCCGCGTCGGAGGGTTTCGTCTCATGTCGTCCTCGCTTTGCGTGCCTAACACGCTATCGTCGACTGATACGGGGGAATAGTTTCTCCTAACCGAAATTCGCTCGGAAGACGCGCGATCCGAGGGGCGTCTTCCTTCGTCTAAATTAGAAGGACGTACGTTTTCCTCGATAGGTTCGGCACCTACTTCTGGTGAGCTAGCGTCCGAGTAACGTCTATCTAAATTTGTGCGTACGTTATCGCGAATGTCGCGTACCGCTTCCTCGGCTACTTGTACGGGTGTTACGGAACCGAATCTACGATTAAGTTGAGCTGGTCCGCTCCAGAATCGTGGCTTAAATGAGACGCGTTTTTTAGGTCGTTCCGACATTGAGTAACTTCGGGCTAATTTCTCGACGCTAGAGGGGTTTCTCCCTTACAAGAGTATTTTTATAATAGTTAGTTTCGCACTTACAGCAGTAGTGCAGCTCGCATTTTCGATGTATTTCGTATCAGCGGCTAGTGTGGTGGTCCCAGGTTCCGTGGATGCTGTGGCGGTCTGCAGCTTGGCGGTGCTGTCTCGTCAATGGTGGTCCCACGGTGTTGGTCGTCGTTTTTACGGCGATGGCTCTCGGCGTTTCGTACGTTCACTGTTTTATCACTAACGGTGTCAGTTCTCGTGATTGATTTTGTCAACTGATTTTCGGAAGTGTTTGTCACTCCTTGTCACAGGACGATCCTTCGGTAGATCCCACCGCTGCCACCAAATTATGTTATGCCCTTGTGAGGCACAGGATAGTTAAGGGATCGTTACCGAATTAGAACTAGGGAGCTCGGGAACGTCAGGGGGAATTTCACTCCCGTTTGTGGTTTCACAATATATTTAATATAAATAGTCAGTTGTACAAAGTATATGAGCGTCTTGGGATGACGCAAAATAAAGTATGCTTACACAGTTGTTGCGTAGATCACTTGTTCACAATCGTGTCGTGGTTTGTTATTAACGTACTTGCGCTTTACTGCAGCTTGACTGGGACCTCGAGAGTTGTCTTAGGGTCCTTTTTATATCTAATAATTGGGTTACTAGTCGCAAGCGAAGGAGGTTAATGGAACGCTTTGCTTGCGATTTTGGTAATTTTTTAATTAGCGCAGTGCTTACTCAGCGTTAGTCTCGTTTTTCGGATTTCGTATGCTTGTCGAAATTCTTATTGCCTCAGCGCTTTTGCAAGCATGCGTCTTACTTATTTTTGTGTAATATATACAAAATAATAATATTAAGTGATTTTAATAATTATAGTTATAGCTTTTAGGGCTATAACACACTCATAAACATTAAAATCAACTTTATTATAACAATATTGATCATATATATGTAATATCACGAGACCACTTTATAGCTAAAAGTGTTCTTAATTCGTTTAAAAAAATCTGAATCATGAGAATTACGGTTCTTCATATAAATAACAAAAATATATCACTGCAGCTCAGTTGGTTGATGAAAAAGAATTGTGTTATTGGATTCGGGGAAAGAAAGACTAGATTTTTATCATTAGCTTTGCGATAACTTTTATTGTAACAGCCGATTGCAACACAAAGCGGCATTTTTTAATATTTTCGTGTAATAAATTAATTTCGCACAATAAAATAATTCAATGACACTGTTCTATACCTATGGAGCAGCACTAATGTCGCCAGACAATATGGCGGCCCCCTCCTCCCCTAAAATCTTCACCCCCCGCGCCAGAAGGCTCCGTCCAGATATATTCATACGTCTATGCGGCAAATAGTCTTATTTTTAGTACTAGAATCTTAACGTTGAGTTTTATTATCTATTCCAATTGTTTATAATATTTGAGTCTTACCTTAGTCCATCTCTAGGAGGTGGACAGTGGTTCCCTAATGCTCTGGAGTAGGCGCGTCGTAGTGGATGTGCAGGATGTCCGCCCTGATATGCAAATACCGGGTACGACGAGGATCGTTGTCCGGGATGTCGTGTCTCGGAATACGAGGGTTCTCGATTTCGACTGGAGTCAATTGCGCTGGCCACTTCTTTAGTTTAACGTCTTTATTATTAACAGCGAACGGCGCGGTTCCGTCAAATAGGTTGTCATATTCTGAGTCGTTATTATAGTGTAACGGCCAGCGTCTCGCCTTAACGCCCGTCGCTGTCAGTCACTATTTTCTTTTTTTTCTTTAATTATTATTTTATTTTAATTATCTATCTTCTTCCTCGCCACCGATCTTTAAATCATATTTTACACAAGATTCCACTATAATTACATTTAATCTCAACGCGGTAATACGAATAAATCGCATCTAAATACTGCCGACAACAATCGAAGGAATACACAACATCGCGCCTGTCAACACTAGCAGACGACAAAGCGGCCATGATAGAACGAGAGAGAGTTTGGAGAGAAAGCTCTCTTCGATTAAAGCGGGAAAATTCAAATAGCCTAATAAAACGAATTATGCTCTTTTCCCTTTTTCAATGTTTAAACGTTAATATAATATTATTATTACTAGACCATTCACGTTTAGCAATCGAACTACGATATATAAACATATTTATAAAGATATTAATATATTAATAATTATATTAAGAATTACGTACGTATCATTTTCAGTGAAGTATTGCAAATAAGATAGTATATGTAAAACGCTTACATTCATATACATATATATATATATATATATTGTGTGCGTTAAAAAAGTTTTATATACACATATATATAAAACTTTTTTAACGCACACAATCAATTCAAGAATACACACATACAAGTGCATATATGAAACTAACGTAGCATACGCGTATAACATATACATATGCATCTACAGTATAACTCTTTATCGATAAAATCATGAACATAAAAATGCGAGATTCTAAACGCAAACAAACCAGAAGGATATATACATATTAACATCTTTATTTAGACATATTGTAACAAGAACAAATACTATCTTACATAATTATCAACTAACAATAGCTTAAGACCGACTCGAATATCGAAAACAGCTTAAAAATGCATATAAGTGTGCGATCCACAGACATACTGTTAAAATGAATAATTAACGAACAAACTAGACTTAAATTATTAATGCTATCAAGTTCACCTCAATATATATATGTTTACTAATATTAAAATGGTTATAACAACAAAAGAGAGTGCACACATACATGTATCTACATTAATTAGCGACCAACGATATTGATACCTTAACAAGGGCAATAACACAATAATATTTGTAGCCAATGTCATACAATTTAACGGTTTATTTCAAACGACGATAAACATACTTAATTACACGGTCTTAACGCTCTAAAGTACACGATAATAATAACATGTTTTCAATCTAAAACTCAAAACATCTTTAGAAATACAAATGTACTGCGCAAATATACCGAGAATGTTTATATTTTCGCGACACGTGTCTCATCGATACTGGTCCACGTATGACTATCGAAAGACTGGGGGTAGCCCAAAAATATGTATATAACCGCTCGCAAAGAAGTATAATAATCATTAAGAATCCAATTTCAGATCGATAAACTCACTCAGAACAGAATCGTTATATCGAAATCATTAAGAATCCAATTTCAGATCGATAAACTCACTCAGAACATTCAGAACAAAATCGTTATATCGAGATCATATTGAGAAACCAAAAAGCACACTAGCTTCTAGATACTATTCGTATTAATTAAGATAATTAAACAGTTGTATTTATACACATAGCGATACTTATAAAATATATATATGTTGGATATATGTATAATCTAGCGAGTTCAAATAGCCCGCGCAACCAATTGAGTTAATGTAACTAAGTTGACGACAGTGATTGGCGGCGCTTCAGCGCTAGATATATTTTTCTTTTGCATGTGATTGCGCTAAGAAACTTTGTTAGTTAGTTCGTTCCTTTTCTCTCACTAAGCGACTTCACCTTTTTTTGTAACGTTTGTTCCGTTTATCAATAAAATAGTTCTGATATATAGAAGACTCTTTATATATAAAAGAAATAACTAATAGGTTATGGGCCCAGGCGCCTCAGGTTTAAGGAGAATAAAATAAATAAGCCAGGTACCTGTTATATTGGAATATTGAAATCGGACTTACAAAAAGGTTCGTCAGTGCTAGCCATAAAAGGAAGTAAATATGGCCGACTCAGCAGTACATTTGGCTTTCGAGAAGCTGGACGATCGAGACAGTTACAATAACTGGAAATTCGGCATGAAGATGGCTTTGATCCACGAAAATTTATGGCATACAATTGAAGGTTATCCAGAGAAAGATTCAACGTCGGAGCCAGAAAGACAACGCAAGGACCAGAAGGCTCTAGCAAAGATTTGCTTGATGATCAAGCCATGTGCGTACGCCCATGTTCGATCGGCAGAAAGTGCGAGAGAGGCATGGCTAAATTTGCAAAAGGCATACGAAGACAAAGGACTGTCACGAAGGTTAACCTTATTACGTACACTTGCTGGAATTAAGTTGCAAAGTTTCAAAAATATGGAATCGTACGTAAATGAAATAATATCGATTTCACAAAAACTAGCTGACATGGATGCTCCCTTAGATGATGAGTTCATTGCGGTTATTATGTTGAGTGGACTCACAGAAGATTATAATCCAATGGTAATGGCCCTGGAAAGTGCAAATGTAAGACTAACAAGTGACTTTGTAAAGGCTAAACTCCTGCAGGACACGAAGCATTCAAATAGTTCAAATTCTGATGACAAAGCCTTTTACTCGAAAGGAAATAAAACACACTATAAAAGAAAGACAGTAGTATGCTACAAGTGCAATAAAGAAGGTCACTTTAAGAGTGAATGTCCTACCAACAAAAAGGCTAATAAAATGAAGGACAAAGCAGCGGGTGACGCCTGCAAGAAGGACAAAGCGTTGTTTGTATCAAACGCAAAGGACTCAGCAACTGAAGAATGGTACGTAGACTCGGGTGCAACTACACACATATCCAATAGGAAGGATTGGTTACAAGACTACAATGAAGACAGAAATCACAACGTAACTGTTGCAAGTGGTCAGGCACTGAGTGCACATGGAACTGGAAAAGTGGTTGTTTCCACAAGAGATGGCCCGAAGAACATTTCCAGTGTAGTTTACGTTCCGGGCTTGAAGACTAATCTGCTTTCTGTAAGTAAAATGATAAAAAATGGTCATGTCATAGTATTCAATTCAACAGGTTGTCAAGTCTATGACGCTGAAGACTGCTCGATAAAGGGAGAAGTTGTTGTCACAGCCTCCAATCACAAAGGCTTATATCGCTTGGACACTATCTCTCAGGAGGCAAATCTTGCAAAGCACGTTGACAGCGAGGATATATGGCACAGAAGACTAGGACATCTTAATAGAGTAAGCATGAATCTACTCAAACAAGGTTTAGCAACAGGAGTCAACTTTGCCGAAGAAAGAGGTGAGCAATGTGTTGCCTGCTTAAAAGGCAAACAAACTAGAAAGCCCTTCGGGAATAAAAATGCAAGAAGAGCTAATAAACTATTAGGTATAGTACACTCAGATTTATGTGGTCCGTTGCCAGAGTATTCGTGGAGTGGAAAAAGATATATACTAACCTTCATTGACAATTTTTCTAGAAAAATCCATGTATTCTTCCTTGCGTCAAAAAGTGAAGTGTACTCGACCTTCAAAGATTATCAACGTCTAGTAGAGAACGAAACCGATTACACCATAAAAGTTCTCCGTTCGGACAATGGTCGAGAGTACATAAACAGAGAATTTGAAGAATATCTCAAGTCAAAGGGCATCAGACATCAACTCACGGTTCCGTACACGCCAAAACAAAATGGCGTGGCAGAGAGGACAAATCGGACAATCGTTGAAAGAGCTCGGTGCATGATGCAGGATGCAAATTGCGATCAGAAATTTTGGGCAGAAGCAGTGAACACTGCAGTGTACTTGAAGAATCGTTCTCCTCACAAAGCAATAAAAGGAAGGACACCAGAAGAAGTATGGACAGGCAGAAAAATTGACCTAAGTCACTTGAAAGTATTCGGTTGCGTGGCATACGTACACATTCCGAAAAATTTGAGAAGCAAATGGGACGCAAAAGGAAAACCGTGTATATTCGTCGGATACTGCGAAGACACGAAAGGATACAGACCATTTGATCTCGAAGAAAAAGGAAAGATAATCAGAGCAAGAGATGTAACTTTTCTGGAGAATATTTTTTCGATAAATGATATAGAAGAAAAAAATAAAAGTATTGCTCATACTAAATTATTAAGCGATAAGGAAGAGTCAGAAGATCTCCCAGAGACAGAGGATTCAAAATCAACACAATCGAATGAAACTGGAGATGATTCGGAAGAAGAAGAAGAGGAAGAGAAATATGGAAGTCTCACAGAAACAGAAGAAGAGGCGGCGGATGAATCTCCTGCGGTCCTGGAAACTGAAGAGAAAAACAGAAGATATCCAAAAAGAAACAGAAATCCTAAGGAGTATCCGGACCACATGCTATATCAAACCATGTATGAACCGAATGACCCGATGAATTTTGAAGAAGCTGTCAAACAGGAGGATAGTGCTCGATGGAAGGAGGCAATGAAAGCAGAACTTCAATCAATGGCGATCAATAAAGCTTGGACCCTGGTGGACTGTCCAGAAAGTAAGAAGATAGTCAAAAATAAGTGGGTGTTTCGCACAAAAAGAAACTCAGCCGGTGACACAATAAAATATAAAGCACGTCTAGTGGCAAAGGGCTTCACCCAAGAATTTGGCAGTGACTATTACGAAACATTCTCGCCTGTTGTAAGACATTCTAGTATAAGACTATTAATTGCTCTTTCCGCAGAATTAGACCTAGACATAGATCATCTAGACGTAGACACAGCCTTCTTAAATGGTGAGCTATCAGAAGAAATTTATATGAATCAGCCCGAGGGTTTTATTGATCCCAATAATAAAGATAAGGTATGTCTATTAAAAAAGGCAATCTATGGCCTTAAGCAATCCTCTAGAGTTTGGAATAAAAAGGTAGAAGAAGTATTGCTCAGATTAGGCTTTCAAAAATCAAAGTTTGAAGTATGTATATTTTTCAAAATAAGCAATAAGTTTATTATAATTATTGCGTTATATGTCGATGATTTTTTAATATTTTCTAATGATAAAACTGAAAAAGTAAAATTAAAAGAACAATTAAAGAAGAATTTTAAGATCAAAGACTTAGGACAAGCCAAAAGATGTTTAGGACTAAATATTGAAAGAGATAGAAAGTCAAAAATAATAAGCATAAATCAGAAGGATTATATTCTAGAACTGCTTGTTAGATTCGGTATGTCAGAAGCAAAATGTACTTCAACTCCCATGGAGGCAGGTTTCAAAATTGATTGTAATGACAAACAAAGTATTAATAATGTACCATACCAGCAATTGATAGGTGCGTTAATGTATTTAGCTGTCAACTCTAGGCCTGACATTGCATTTGTAACCAGTTTTTTAAGTCAATTTAATAGAGATCATACTGATCAGAATTGGAAATCAGCAAAAAGAATTCTAAGATATTTAAAAGGTTCCCTCGACCATTCATTAGTTTATAAAGGGATTGGTGACATTAAAATAACAGGCTATGCAGATGCAGATTGGGCGAATGATGTAATTGATCGCAGGTCATACACAGGCTATGTATTTATGTTTGCAAATGGACCGATATCCTGGGAAGCTCGAAAACAGCGTTCGGTAGCTCTATCAAGTACAGAGGCAGAATATATTGCCCTCTCTGAATCTGCCAAAGAAGCTATTCATTTGAAAGGATTGTTAAATGAGCTAATCAAACTTAATAAACCCATAACTTTATATAATGATAATCAAAGTGCTCAAAAACTAGCGTGCAATCCAGTATTTCATAATAGAACCAAACATATTGATATTAGGTATCATTTTGTCAGAGAAACTCTTGAAAGGAATGAGATTACACTTAAATATATGTCCACTGACAGAATGATAGCTGATATTTTTACCAAGCCTTTAAATGGTACAAAACACGCATTTTGTCTTAAAGGTCTAGGCTTAAGCATGCCAAATGTTACACAATAATTTTTTTTTGCTCACTAGATTAAGCGGGAGTGTTGGATATATGTATAATCTAGCCAGTTCAAATAGCCCGCGCAACCAATTGAGTTAATGTAACTAAGTTGACGACAGTGATTGGCGGCGCTTCAGCGCTAGATATATTTTTCTTTTGCATGTGATTGCGCTAAGAAACTTTGTTAGTTAGTTCGTTCCTTTTCTCTCACTAAGCGACTTCACCTTTTTTTGTAACGTTTGTTCCGTTTATCAATAAAATAGTTCTGATATATAGAAGACTCTTTATATATAAAAGAAATAACTAATAATATATATATATATATATATACGTGTTATAATAAAAATAATAATAGTAGTTATAACTTATTCATTCACATATCTGTGATTATCCAGCGTCCACAACATATCATCGTAAGTATTTACAGTATATCTAATTCATTCTCACAGTGAACATTTTGAAGTCTCCCGATAACATTTCAATTAACCATTCATACGAAATTTAATCTTACACTAACAAGTGAAGTGACTTGACCCTAACAATCAAGTACGAATAATAAATTAATTATTAACATAGTACGCTAACACACGACGCGACTCCGCGACTCTCGAATCTCTTCTGCGTCCGTCGAAACTCGCATCTTTCTACTGTCGCTCCACTCGTCGAGCTCTCTCCTTATTGCAGGATATTTTCAACCTAGAAAATAACCACAAGCTCAGACTGTTACATATATATATGCATTTCAATTATTATTCAGGAAGATTTTACACTTATCTGATAATTCGGTCTTCCATTAATATTTTTATTCCATCTACCGCGCGCCTCTCACAGGGCGTCGCACGGCTCCAATCCTTCTGAGCGCCTCTGAAAGGGCGAGCTATCCTTGACTTTAGGTCCTTTTCTGTACCCATCTCTCGGAGAGCGCCTCCATAAGGGTGAACTTCTATCCATTCACAAGGTCACGCCTCTCTCAGGGCGATAACCACATCCATCTCAACCTGTAATTAATGAAAGACAGAATCAACAAACGCGCAATAAAGTTCAACCAAATACTGGTATAATAATTATAAAGAAGAATAAACGTATATATGCATACACATTTTACATCAAGATAACATTACAATAAAAATATTATAGTTACATAAAACACAGCTGACATTATTCTATTATATAAATACCACATCAGTAACATAGCAAATAAGAGCTCGCGTACTCACTACTCACATTTCCCCCTCTCATTTTAATCATAAAAATACACATCCATTCTATCCATCCGCTTATAAAATTTTCTATTTTTATAAATAATAATATTCAAACGTCCTAGATAAGATTAACGCGTTCTCCCTTACTCCTGACCACGCGTGTTCTACCGCTTGGCCCTGCTAGTCAGGTGTCTCATCGCGTACTCGTAGAGGCGCGCGAACGCGTTAGAAAATACTTACCCCCAGGACGTGACAAAAAAGAAAAACTGGTGACAGTGCGGTGGGATAGAACAGCCATCGTTGGTGGAATTTGCTCATCAGGAGAATAAAAGAATCATCACACTGTAAATTGGAAACAAGTAAAATCACGAATCAATTAATATAATTTGCAACTTTAACCAAAGATATTTATTACAAACATTACCTACTATATATACACGAATTATTATTGTATCGTATAATATTATTTATAGAAGAATTGACGAATCGCGAATAGTATCACGTAAACGAAAAATATTAAATACGAATATTAATTATTACAATTATATTATTACATACTATTATTTACACATAACAAGAATACTACGAAATTTTACATTTTACAAATACATTTATAAATAAAATTTTACACAACTATAAATATTTAAAATGGATTGCTCAGGGGAACCCACAAATTACGTCGCGAGCAACGAAGATCGCGTCAATTATGAAATCGCACTCAAAGAAATGCGCGAAAAAGAAACGGAATTATGTAAACGTACAGAATTATTAGAAAATATGATGCGTACACTCACCAATAGTTTTTCAGCGTCTACCCCAAATGAGACCGCCGTAGGTCCAAATCTCACATTTAATTATCCGAACCCGTTAGCACAAATGGCAACAGCGACGAATAATCCTCTCGTAGGAATAGGAAATTCAAAATCGTATATCCGCGATGCACTTGACCTCGTACCGAAATACCATGGACACAACATTCCCGTCTGGCAATTCGCGAGAGCCTGCAAAAGAGCAAAAGAGTCAATATCAGTAACAGACGAAGCACATTTTGTACGAATGCTACGCAATAAATTAACTCATCACGCGTACCTCGCCGTAGAAGATGAAATCCACTCGACGGTAGAAAAGTTCGTCGATTGCCTCAAACGTACTTTCGGACCCGGTAGAAGCTCTTAATTACTACCGCGGACAATTAAGTATGGCCTATAAAAAACAGAACGAACACATTCTTGATTATATAGGACGTATTAAGGACTTAAGGACAGCTATAATAGAGGGAGATCAAACCAACCTTAGTAGACCGTTGAATGAATTCGAAACCGCATCCATAGAGTCGTTCGCTCTTGAAGCATTCTACGAAGGACTTCCAAAAGAATATTGGATAGAACTCCGCGCCGAAGGATACGATAACTTCACGGACGCCTGTTCAAAACTTACTTGTAATTAATAAACGCTTAGAAAGAGAAGAAATTAGAAATAAAAACCCTCGTAATTATAGAGAGAATTCCGTACCCGCAAATCCGACGCGAACTTTACAACGCGATAATCCTCCTAGTCCCCCGAACGCATCACCATATCCTCCAGCAAATGGAGCCCAGAAAATTTGTAGTTACTGTAAAAGAATCGGACATTTAGTACACGAATGTCGCACAAAACAATACCGCGAAGGGTTTAACAATAATAATAATTATAACAGCAACTACAATAGAAATAACAATTATAATTATAATCGAAATAATAATTATAGCAACAATCAAAATAATTATAACAATAATGACAGAAATGGTAATAATAATAATTATTCAAATAACGCACCTTCGCAAAATACGGGAAACCACCCAAGGGTCTCGACCAACGGGGCGACTTGAGACCTAAGCAAAGCCCTGACGACAAATCATATGGAAGGCAATCCAGGTCCCTCCACATCCTCAGGGGAGACGACGGAACAGTACCAGCTGTCGAACTCGAATCTCCATCCTTCAGAGGGCCCGTAACTTTCATGCTCGATACGGGAGCACAACCTAATATAATAAAAAAGGGATGCATTAACCCCGAAATTTATATCAATAATAAAGATATAATTCAACTCACCGGTATCACTGAAAACATTGTCAATACTATAGGCTCCATAGTAGTCCACATCTCTTACGCACCGGTGACGTTTCACGTTGTACCTGACGAATTTCCTATAATAACACAAGGAATTCTAGGATCAACATTTTTTACTGAACACAATGCATGTATAAATTACGGCAATCAATTAATTACATGGCACAATTGTTCATTTCGATTTAAAGAAAAAGAATCGGTAATCGTACCTCCGCGTACTAATTCAGGAGTCACAATTCGCATCTCTAACCCAGAGATCAAAACTGGTTACATCCCTCGCCTAAAAATGGATCGCGACGGAGTTTATGCCGGAGAATCGGTTGTAACCTGCATAAATGATAAGGCATATATTAGAATCATCAATACTTTAGATGATCCAATTGAATTTTTCATTCCTAAAATTAAAATTTTAGAAATTGCGGAAATATCAAAAAACCCGCCTAATAGTAATTATTATAAAAACAATAAAACTATAAGTTCTGAAAACTTACATCAATCTGCAGCAGAGACTGCATCCAAAAACGCTGAATCCGCTACTGATACGCAAATCGCGTCCAATCAACCTAAAAACAATTATAAAGATAACTATAAAAATAATTCTATTCAACCACGCAGTAAAAAACAAACGCAAATTAATACAATAAATGAATGCATTTCTTACCTTACTCCTTTTGGCGCGCAATCGCGAGCCGCTGATTTAAATCGGCATCCCCACGGGCAGGAGCACTGCCTTCCTTTTGGCGCATCAAGGTGTGTCGTCGATCCAGATCGACATCCCAAAATTACCTCCCCTCACCTCGAATCCTTTTCTGAAACAAAAACGATTTCTCAATTAATAAATGTCTCTACACATGAAATCCCCTCTACTACTAATACTTACTCACGAAAAAGTGATCTCCCTATATCCACAAAAGATGGATCTCACATTTCTTCAGCAGACGACTCCGACGTACTCGCTCTGTTGCAATCTCTCTTACAAGGTGATGACCTGATGAAGCCAGGCACTCCTTCTCTCACAAATTATTCTTCCCCTTCTCCCCCTCTCGCAATCGCGAATAATTCTTCATGTGTAGCTGAAACATATAAACAAAGAAATCAAATAATTGAAACAAATGAGAATTTGCAGACAAAGATAATTGTCGAGAATAAAACAATTTCTATTATTATAGTACCAGCAAAAAGGGTAACGATATAAAAAAAAATAAAAATTTTCGAAATAATAATAAAATTTCTTTCAGATACAATAATGCGTGCAACTATAACGAAATTTTGCGGAACAATAATAACAATGATAATAATGATATTATTAATAATTTCAGCGACATATTACAAAACGACGACACATACGACGACGAACATGCAAATCAAATAACGGTTAACGAGCATCACAAAAATTTACATGACAAAAAAATTGAGATTACAAAACACGATTTAGATCTGGGAGAACATTGTAAAAACGATAGAATAGACAAGATTTTACAATTATCACAACTTGATCGTCTTAATGGAATAGAGAAAGAAAATTTTGCCATTCTAGTCAAGCAGAACCGCGATGTATTCAAATTGTCAAATAATAATTTAAAAGAGAACGATTATACAGTAACACACGAATCGGGCAGCTCTAACAAAAATACAGATGCCTTATCGCGAAATTCAATAAATAAAATTACTCACTTTTCAATATGTCCCGTCGAAAAACGATCCCGAGTTATTCGAAACCGGAATGTTCAATGATTCCGACGACGAAATTGACGAGAAAGCACTCGAACCACCATTAAAAATGCCAACGGGCAGCGTCCACACACAGCGTCACGACTCAACTGAAGATTCCGATACCTCCGATGATATCTTTACGGCACGACCGCCTGCAAAACCACCTGACGAACAAGACAAAATAGTTATAATAGATTTTGCGAAACCGTAGACGAACAAAGCAATTTATTGGAAAACGAAAACAGCCAAATACACGAACCTTGTAACCAACCATCGGACCCTGAATTCCTCACCGCACGTACAGCAACTCCTACACCTCCTCAGTATCCACCAGAGACACTGGAGATACAGATCGACCCACCAGAAGACTTCTACGAAGACGATCTCGAATCAGACAGCGACGACGAACCAATAGAAGAAATATTCCCCGAAGAGGATCTACAACAAAAACAACTTGGATTACGAAATATTCACTGCAAATTCAGAGAAAGCAATACACCGATAATCAACCAAGACGATAATATAGTAATATTTGTTACCGTTGATAAACATTCCTTCGACAACAGAGCACACGAATTACTGCAAGCAGGAAATTTGCCTCCTCTTGAATCACTCACGCTTGGAAGAGCACGAGTTTACCCTTCGACGCATCCTAGACGACACATAATTGTTCTACCTGTAAAAGAGCGAATAAATACACAATTAGACGAGAATATATTAAACGAATGTCTTTCGTCTTTACGCGACGTAATAATTGAACTAAATTTGTGCACGATAAGTTTGCGTAAATTCGAAAAATTAGATAATATACTTTGGCGACAACTATACTTCTCACTGCGCAATATTCTCTCTGAAGATTCCGTCACAATTACATGCTGCCACGGATTCACTACTATACCGCCTGTGGAAGAACGCAAATCCATAATTCAGGAACACCACGCATCAGCCGTCGGTGGACATAAAGGAGTAACGAAGACATACCTATGAATTAAGCAAAAATTTAATTGGCCGAATATGAAAAAAGATATACAAGAATTTATTAGAAACTGCCGTTCTTGTCAAAGGATGAAATTAGTAAGAAGAAAGACTCGACAACCAATGGTACTCACCGATACTCCAGGAAGAGCTTTCGACAAAGTTGCACTCGATATCTTAGGACCATTCAGAACCACTCCTCAAGGAAACACCTATGTCCTAACGATGCAAGACCTGCTCACCAAATATTCGATTTATGCACCTATTCCGGATGCTACAGCAGAAACGACAGCAGAAGCATTTATTAATCATTTCATTTGCCGCTTTGGATGCCCAAGAAGCATACTCACCGACCAAGGATCAAACTTCATGAGTCGTTTCATGAAGAGCATAATGAAGAAGTTCTGCATACTACACTTCCGCACCACAGCATATCATCCTCAGTTCAATGGATCACTCGAACGTTCACACATCGTATTAGTCGAATACCTAAAATGCTTTATGAAAAAAGAAGAATTTTGGGATGAACACATCGATAGAGCCAATTTTTCATATAATACCGCCATACACGAAGGAACCGAATACTCACCACACGAATTGATCTTCGATTACCCAGCAAGGATCCCATCCAGTTTCAACTGCGAAGAAGATCCTGAAACGTATAATTCATACTTAGCAAATTTATTCGAAAATATACGCGATTTACAAGAATCAGCAAGATGTAATTTAATAAAAGCGAAAGAACGCTCTAAAACTTATTACGACAAAAATATTAACATTGTAGTATTCAAAGTAGATGATTATGTATTTTTAACAAACGAACAAAAAACGGATAAATTTAGTAAAGAATACTTAGGACCATATCGTATATTAGAAGTTTTTGAAAGTGGAAACATAAAAATTCAAATAGGAAATACTATAAAAATTGTACACACAAATAGAGTAAGAAAAGCGTACTATAACGAACCAGGATGATAACTTCTTTGTTACAGATGTTTCTTCCAATTTGTTTCTTCCTCCTGAATCGTTTCAGCGACGCTCTCATAGGATACGACTGCGAAGCGCCGTATGATAATGGCACCACAGTGTCTCTGCTCGAAGACGACGCTTGCCATGTAAACGAAGGAAATCTTGTATTCCGCGATGTATATATAGAATTGCTGCATCTCCCCAGTGTCACTACCGTAGACGTACTGACCTGTAGAATTGAATTAGAATTCATTATAAACGATTCGAATTATAAAAATGATCACGAAAAAATATTCAGAAACAAACGACGTTACGCACCTATAAATGTTTCTTCATGCGCATATATACACGCATATAAAAGATTTCAATTCGGAAACCTTACTTTTCATGGTCTTTTCACGAACGATGTGAATAGTCGTTTAATTCCCTTGTACGATATTAGTAAAAACGACATCCCGCCGTCAGAAGACCTGAAAACAAAAGAAAATGTAAATATTTATATTCATATTATTTTTAAGCACCATTCCGTAAAAGTAGATTTATTAACTAACAAGATTTTGCTACCTATAGGCACAACATGTATACACACCTTGAGTGTACAGATGAAGAGGGATATCAAAATTTGTTGTCCCAAATATTTTTCAATGGATGTGAAAAATTATCACACTCCATAATTTATCGAGGCCTTGCTAAAAAGATGCAGTCCACAAAATATCCCACTGCTTATGCTTTGACGCATAGTAGCACACAGATAATCCTCTTCGTTCGCACTCAGCATCGTATTTGTAACGCTACTGTATTTCAAACAGAGCACCCACGTCTCGTTGTGAATGAAATAAGCGACGAATTTCTGAAAAATTACAAAAAAATTAATAAAATAACATTCCTCGCTTATTCTAATATAAATAGCTACGTTAACGTAATTACTAACAATAATTTAAATATTAAAAATGTTTATATATCTCTGAGCATAGATAAATGTACAAAAAGGGAAATAGAATTATGTACCTCAATAATGATGGCACAAAAAGACCCATCATTGTTCGCATATACACTCATGGGGATGCCAGGATACTCCACATATATAAGAGGCGAAGCTGCACAACTTTTCCGCTGTACCCCTGTACCAGCACGATTAAGAAGCACAGGAGATTGTTTCATCGAACTCCCTGTAAGAATAGATGACAAACCGATGTACCTGCAACCAAAAACACGTACAATCACAAACAAAGGAACAGAAGTTAAATGCGATTCACTCACCACTGCTATATACAAAATAAAAAAATCAATGGCAGGTACTTACGCCGAAGGCTGAAGAATTTAAATTAGCACCAGAATCAATTCAACTCATTGCGATGCCATGGGGCAGAAATCCTGACATTGACACTGTCGTCACTACCGAATCCACTGTCAATGCAGAAGAAACCATCGTCAAGGACAGCCTACCTGTTAAAGAATATAAACCAGCATATATCATTAAAATCTGCGCAATAACAGTAATAATTTGCACTGTAGCACTTCTTATACTCATTATTATACATAAAGTATATGAAAGAAAATGTTACACACCTACGCTACAGCAATCCTGCGACTATATCCAAGACAACGTGCACTCTGGACATGCATATCTTGAAACAAACGATGCAGAAGCTTCAGCAGTATTTAACTACAACAATCATAGAAAATATATTAAACCAGTTCAGCACATGTACAACTCACATCAAGAGACACTCCAGATGTCAGAAGAAATATATAACCTCAAAACTGCTTACCAGGACCTGGAGATGAGGCTTGACAAGTGCACATCGCCGATACAGGCTGGGTTCAACAGGCTCACCGTCGCATCGTCTAAACACCGCTGCTCCAAGCTTAACGAGGGGGGTGTAACGGCCAGCGTCTCATCTTAACGCCCGTCGCCGTCCGTCACTATTTTCTTTTTTTATTTTCTTTAATCATTATTTTATTTAATTATCTATCTTCTTCCTTGCCACCGACTTTTAAATTATATTGTACACAAGATTCCACTATAATTACATTTGATCTCAACGCGGTAATTCGAATAAATCGCATCTAAATACTGCCGACAACAATCGAAGGAACACACAACATCGCGCCTGTCAAAACTAGCAGACGACAAGGCGGCCATAATGGAACGAGAGAGAATTTGGAGAGAAAGCTCTCTTCGATTATAGCGGGAAAATTCAAATAGCCTAATAAAACGATTTATGCTCTTTTCCCTTTTTCAATATTTAAACGTAAATTTAATATTATTATCACTAGACCATTCATGTCTAGCAGTCGAACTACGATATATAAACATATTTATAAAGATATTAATTTAGATATATTAATAATTACATTAAGAATTATGTACGAAGTATTGCAAATAAGATAGTTATATGTAATACGCTTACATTCGTATATATATATATATATATATATATACATATATATATGTATATAAAACTTTTAACGCACACAATCAATCAAAGAATACACACATACATGTGCAAATATGAGCCTAGTGTAGACACGCATATAACTCTTTCTATATAAATGTGATAAAACTCGAGTATAGCATATATATATATATTATATACATATGCATCTGCGGTGTAACTCTTTATTGACAAAATCATGAACATAAATGTGTGAGATTCTAAACTTAAGTGAACCTAATAGATATATATATATTTTAACATCTTTATTTAGACATATTATAACAGGAACAAATATCATCTTACATAATTATCAACTAACAATAGTTTAAGACCGACTCGAATATCGAATATAGCTTAAAAATGCATGTAGGTGTGCGATTCACAGGCATACTGTTAAAATGAATAATTAACGAACAAACTAGACTTAAATTATTAATTCTATCAAGTTCACCTCAATATATATATGTTTACTAATATTAAAATGGTTATAACAACAAAAGAGAGTTCACACATACATGTATCTACATTAATTAGCGACCAACGATATTGACCAACGATACTTTGACAAGGGTAATAACACAATAATATTTGTAGCCAATGTCATACAATTTAACGGTTTATTTCAATCAACGATAAACATACTTAATTACACGGTCTTAACGCTCTAAAGTACACGATAATAATAACATGTTTTCAATCTAAAACTCAAAACATCTTTAGAAATACAAATGTACTGCGCAAGTATTCTAAGAAGTCAGCAAATATACCAAGAATGTTTATATTTTCGCGACACGTGTCTCATCGATACTGGTCCACGTATGACTATCGAAAGACTGGGGGTAGCCCAAAAATATGTATAACCGCTCGCAAAGAAGTATAATAATCATTAAGAATCCAATTTCAGATCGATAAACTCACTCAGAACAGAATCATTATATCGAAATCATTAAGAATCCAATTTCAGATCGATAAACTCACTCAGAACATTCAGAACAAAATCGTTATATCGAGATCATATTGAGAAACCAAAAAGCACACTAGCTTCTAGATACTATTCGTATTAATTAAGATAATTAAACAGTTATATTTATACACATAGCGATACTTATAAAATATATATATATGTATACGTGTTATAATAAAAATAATAATAGTAGTTATAACTTATTCATTCACATATCTGTGATTATCCAGCGTCCACAACATATCATCGTAAGTATTTACAGTATATCTAATTCATTCTCACAGTGAACATTTTGAAGTCTCCCGATAACATTTCAATTAACCATTCATACGAAATTTAATCTTACACTAACAAGTGAAGTGACTTGACCCTAACAATCAAGTACGAATAATAAATTAATTATTAACATAGTACGCTAACACACGACGCGACTCCGCGACTCTCGAATCTCTTCTGCGTCCGTCGAAACTCGCATCTTTCTACTGTCGCTCCACTCGTCGAGCTCTCTCCTTATTGCAGGATATTTTCAACCTAGAAAATAACCACAAGCTCAGACTGTTACATATATATATATATGCATTTCAATTATTATTCAGGAAGATTTTACACTTATCTGATAATTCGGTCTTCCATTAATATTTTTATTCCATCTACCGCGCGCCTCTCACAGGGCGTCACACGGCTCCAATCCTTCTGAGCGCCTCTGAAAGGGCGAGCTATCCTTGACTTTAGCTCCTTTTCTGTACCCATCTCTCGGAGAGCGCCTCCATAAGGGTGAACTTCTATCCATTCACAAGGTCACGTCTCTCCCAGGGCGATAACCACATCCATCTCAACCTGTAATTAATGAAAGACAGAATCAACAAACGCGCAATAAAGTTCAACCAAATACTGGTATAATAATTATAAAGAAGAATAAACATATATGTGCATACACATTTTACATCAAGATAACATTACAATAAAAATATTATAGTTACATAAAACACAGCTGACATTATTCTATTATATAAGTACCACATCAGTAACATAGCAAATAAGAGCTCGCGTACTCACTATTCGCATTTCCCCCTCTCATTTTAATCATAAAAATACACATACATTCTATCCATCCGCTTATAAAATTTTCTATTTTTATAAATAATAATATTCAAGCGTCCTAGATAAGATTAACGCGTTCTCCCTTACTCCTGACCACGCGTGTTCTACCGCTCGGCCCCGCTAGTCAGGTGTCTCATCGCGTACTCGTAGAGGCGCGCGAACGCGTTAGAAAATACTTACCCCCAGGACGTTACAATATCTTAATTATTATTTAAGACGATTTTACACTTATCTGAATACAATTCGGTCTTCCATTAATATATTTTTATTCCATCTACCGTGCGCCTCCCACAGGGCGTCGTACAGCTCCTATCCTTCTGAGCGCCTCCGAAAGGGCGAGCAATCCTTGACACTAGCTCCTTTTCTGTACCCATCTCTCGGAGAGCGCCTCAATAAGGGTGAATTTCTATCTATCCACAAGGTCACGCCTCTCTCAGGGCGATACGCACATCCATCTTAACCTGTAATTATTGAAAGACAGAATCAATTAACAATATATAAGAATTAATTAAACATTAATAAATATAATCAACACATAAACATATAAAAATATATATATATATTTAACCAGACAAAGTGACAATTTATACATATAACAAAATATGTTAACCTCGTCATTGAACAATAGATGTGCCCACGACCGTTCAAGGACCATCTAGAACCTCAGGAAACTCCGGAACCTCTACCGGAAATCCCCTTATTCTTTTGCCAAAAAGGCTTGGGATACTTCCACCGGTCTACCAACTCCACACTTTGTCAAGTGTGTTTCTCAGCTCTTCTTCGCCGTACTAGAACATACAGAATACGAATTAGTAAACACTGTACTATGGTTAATGGCGTTTATATAGGGTTAAATTGCGATTTTGGCAAAGGGTCTCTAACAATTGTAAGGTCAGGACCCACATGTCCTTCATGCAGGGATAAATATCTCGATTACATAATTGGAACCTCCGATCTAGATTATACAGTAGACGGAGAATTAATAGAAATAACGGTAGAAAGGCAAATCACAAACGCGCAATAAAGCTCAACCAAAATACCTGTATAATAATTATATAGAGGAATAAACATATTTACATAATTTGAAAAGTTAGCGTTATTTTCTTATCACAAGCCGTAACATAGTAAATAAGAGATATAATTTATTACTCATATTTCCTTCAAGTAGAATAATACCGGCACCGATACCGAAGCGTGCGTATTAATTTACATTCATAATAATTATGTCGTCCTGATACGTCGCGTTGTCCTCATTAGTCCTGACCACGCGTGTTTTACCGCTCGGCCCGCGAGCCAGGCTTATTATCGCGTACCACTGTAGAGTAACGCAAGAACGCGTCAAAAATCTCCCATCAGGACGTCACATAATACTGGGATGAGATGAGGTCGCCGGGGGGGGACTCGGGACACATAAGTCCTGAACTCCTCCCCCGGCGGCCTCTCGGGAATTGGGGGGGGGTGGGCGGCTGGCCCTCGCTTCGGCGGGGTGCACTCGCTCTAGCCCCCAAACGGGCAACCTCCTCAGTTGCGGCCGAATCCTTGCGACCGACAGATGCCCGCAGCCCGGCTGAGCCGATTTCGACGCAAGGACCGTCACCCGAAGGACAGGAGTGAGACGGCGGACGACAACCAGCCCGAGTAATAATAGAAATATAAACAATAATATTAAGTTAGAAAATAAGTATATACATATAGGATTAAGCATAAAATACAAAAATGTAAGTATAGCAATAATAAAAATAACAATAATAAAATAATAAAAAGAAAACGAATAGGTTAAGAAAACATCGCGTAAATATCGATCGGAATACTTCCAACAATCCGAGACGCGATGTATAGAATTAATTTGATAATTAAATCTTAATTTTAGCAGAATACTAGCCGACGCGAATAGCGAAGTACTGAATAAACGACTAGTACTAATTGAGTTACTTTTACTTTAAATTCTTATTTCCGTTTCCAGGCCGATAGACGGCGAATAGTTAATTTTTTATTTTAGCGCAGAGCCAGCCCATGCGGAGGGCATAACTTTATTGGATAGTTGATTTACTTTTATTTTGCGATTACATTTGATTTTACGTGCCGATAGTTGGCAAACTATTTTATTTTGTTTTCAAGAGATCCGCTCTGATTGAGATAATCTTATTTTACGAGAGGGTTAATTGCACGAACCGTACTAACACTCGCGCGGATCCAAGAAAGGTGATCCTATTTGATTCATGCATGAAAAACACAAATCGCGAAAACCAACATAAGGTTATAAGTTAAAATCGCGAAAGAAAGCGCACGACCTGCTAGGAACGAGAGAAATGGAAAAACATATCTCATTATGTACGAATCAGTAGTTTATCGGAAACGAGCAAGCAAAATGAATACGCGGAGACCAGGGTCCGGAGCGCGGACCATTACGAGAGACCCGACGCGCTATTGGTGCGCCGCAGCTACAACGCGCTGATTGGCCGACGATCGCATGGAAGGGAGACAGGGTATAAATACTGACGCCCGGAGAGATCGACAGCTCTTTTGGCTGCAGATCTCGACGACGTATAACCTGCGCAAGTCGAAAAACGGATATACAGGGTGATTCAAAACAACCTGATGTCCTTGAAATGTCATATTCATGAACGAATTCTGAGACGATTTTTCCTTTTGCAAAATTTTGTCCGAAGCTTAGTTTTTGAGTTATAATTTAAAAAAGTTAGCGAATTACGAGTCCGATACAACGGGCAGGCAGGGACGGCGCAACGCGTCGCGAGACTAATATAGCCTTACACTTCCCTAGACAGTCAATATTATTGACACAATATTTGATATTAATTTTCTGAAGTTTATTGAATTATTATTGCAATTTCTAAACAATATTTTACAATATTATTCATTATCTAGGAGAACTATAACGTAACGCTTGAGACTAAAATATTCAAATGTGAATTTTACATTAAGTGGAAAATAAATTAGAAATAGACGAATGAAAAACGAAGTAGTAATCGTATTATAATTTGATTAAATATTCTTATCTTTAAAAAAATGGACGCATTTTTATTCCTTTATGCAGATCGTATCGGCGCGTAAAGCGCAGGAGCAGCGCCGGAAGGAGTTGGAGGAGGAGAAGGAGATCCACGATCCCACCTCCTCCCCAACGGACAGTCTGGCGTGGCGAAGGCTGGAGATGAAGGTAGCGGAGTACCTGGAAGACATGAGGAACGCCCCGTTACTCGACATCTCCGCCCAATCGCTGGACAGCGCGACTGTCCTCAAGCAAATAGCGGTCCGCTTCCGCAATATGAAAGGGACCATCCGGAAGGAGATTGGGGAAACGGCCTGCATGCTGCAGAAGGCGCTGCACACCCTCTCCACCCGGGCCCCGACAGCGGAAGTGGACGTGACAATGGGGGAGGGGGAGGACGAGAAGGAGGCCCTGAAGCGACAAATTCATGAGCTCAGGGTCGAAAATCTCCGCCTCCATAATGACGTAAAGACTTACGCCGAAATGAAGGGGAAAAGGGCAGGACCAAAAAAGCCCACAGGAAAGGCCGAGGAGCCGGCTGCAAAGGGGGCGGCGGCAGTTGAGGAGAAACCTCTCACTGCCGCAGAGCCCGCGATGCACACAGAAGAGAGGATGGACGTGGACGAGGTGAGAGAGGAGGCCTCCATTCCAGCCCCGGTGCAACGACCCCCTATTAAAGGGGTAGTGCTGGAGCTGGAGAGGATATATCCCCCAGGAGTCGACACGGAGGAGAGCCGTCGGGCCTATGACGAGCTCTCTCTCAACATCGAACGGTTCCTGGACCGAAGGAGCAGACTTGGGAAAGGCGGAAAAGCCCCCCAAGATCAGCCCCTCCCTCACGACGGGTAGGAACTCCCTCCACGGGGCCCGCAGTTCGCCGGGGCCGAACCCCCAGTCCCTGTACGGCCCCAAAAGGGAAAAAATAAGAAGGGGAATCTCCCCCAACAACAGGGCCCGCAGCCCGCGGCAAAAGCCGCGACCCTCGTACGGCCCAACGCGGGGGAGAAGAAGAAAAAGGAAAAGAAGCTGGCTCTGCAGGGCGGCAACAGCCGCCAAGGGCCATCCAAAACTGCCAACACCGCCAAGACCGGGGGAGCTGGGACACCAAAGTCCCAGCAGCCAGGGCCGTCCTCAGTCCTGACTCCTCCCAGCCTCCAGCCGCCTTCACAAGCCCAAGAAACTTGGGCGAAGGTGGTTGGAAGGAGAGGAGAGGAGGAAAGAGAGGGTAATCACTGGCCAGCCCTCGAAGCCTTCCACGTCAGCCAGAGCACAAGCCTCCCTTCCTCTAACACAGAGGGCTAAGCGGACGGCAGCCGCAAGGGCCGGCGCGGGGAAGGCGAGGACGGCCCCCAGGACAGCGGCTGTCACCATTACATGCCCAGAGGGGCAGTATGGTGAGGGAGGGTCCCGTTAGCGCACGGTGCGATAGCCCACAGCCCGATAGCACACATGGGGTGTAGGGTTGGGGTGGGGTGTGGGGATGGGGTGGGGGAGGGTGCTTCGGACCCGTGTGCTATCGGGATGTGTGCTATCGGGCTGTGGGCTATCGCCCCGTGCGCTATCGGTATGTGCGCTATCGGGCTGTGGGCTATCGCACCGTGCGCTATCGGGATATGTGCTATCGGGATTTGTGCTATCGGGATGTGTGTTATAGGAACAATACGCCTTTTGCATTGTGCGTGTAACGGCCAGCGTCTCGTCTTAACGCCCGTCGCCGTCCGTCACTATTTTCCTTTTTTTCTTTAATTATTATTTTATTTTAATTATCTATCTTCTTCCTCGCCACCGATCTTTAAATTATATTTTACACAAGATTCCACTATAATTACATTTGATCTCAACGCGGTAATACGAATAAATCGCATCTAAATACTGCCGACAACAATCGAAGGAACACACAACATCGCGCCTGTACCACTGCT